>NW_025751314.1:0-15721 GCF_021184085.1 Oncorhynchus gorbuscha
CACATGCTTCAAGAGGGCCACCATTGTTCCTGTTCCCAAGAAAGCTAAGGTAACTGAGCTAAACGACTACCGCCCCGTAGCACTCACTTCCGTCATCATGAAGTGCTTTGAGAGACTAGTCAAGGACCATATCACCTCCACCCTACCTGACACCCTAGACCCACTCCAATTTGCTTACCGCCCAAATAGGTCCACAGACGATGCAATCTCAACCACACTGCACACTGCCCTAACCCACCTGGACAAGAGGAATACCTATGTGAGAATGCTGTTCATCGACTACAGCTCGGCATTCAACACCATAGTACCCTCCAAGCTCGTCATCAAGCTCGAGACCCTGGGTCTCGGCCCGCCCTGTGCAACTGGGTACTGGACTTCCTGACGGGCCGCCCCAGGTGGTGAGGGTAGGCAACAACATCTCCTCCCCGCTGATCCTCAACACGGGGGCCCCACAAGGGTGCGTTCTGAGCCCTCTCCTGTACTCCCTGTTCACCCCCGACTGCGTGGCCACGCACGCCTCCAACTCAATCATCAAGTTTGCGGACGACACAACAGTGGTAGGCTTGATTACCAACAACGACGAGACGGCCTACAGGGAGGAGGTGAGGGCCCTCGGAGTGTGGTGTCAGGAAAATAACCTCACACTCAACGTCAACAAAACTAAGGAGATGATTGTGGACTTCAGGAAACAGCAGAGGGAACACCCCCTATCCACATCGATGGAACAGTAGTGGAGAGGGTAGCTAGTTTTAAGTTCCTCGGCATACACATCACAGACAAACTGAATTGGTCCACTCACACTGACAGCGTCGTGAAGAAGGCGCAGCAGCGCCTATTCAACCTCAGGAGGCTGAAGAAATTTGGCTTGTCACCAAAAGCACTCACAAACTTCTACAGATGCACAATCGAGAGCATCCTGGCGGGCTGTATCACCGCCTGGTACGGCAACTGCTCCGCCCTCAACCGTAAGGCTCTCAGAGGGTAGTGAGGACTGCACAACGCATCACCGGGGGCAAACTACCTGCCCTCCAGGACACCTACACCACCCGTTGTTACAGGAAGGCCATAAAGATCATCAAGGACATCAACCACCCGAACCACTGCCTGTTCACCCCGCTATCATCCAGAAGGCGAGGTCAGTACAGGTGCATCAAAGCTGGGACCGAGAGACTGAAAAACAGCTTCTATCTCAAGGCCATCAGACTGTTAAACAGCCACCACTAACACTGAGTGGCTGCTGCCAACACACTGTCATTGACACTGACCCAACTCCAGCCATTTTAATAATGGGAATTGATGGGAAATGATGTAAATATATCACTAGCCACTTTAAACAATGCTACCTTATATAATGTTACTTACCCTACATTATTCATCTCATATGCATATGTATATACTGTACTCTACATCATCGACTGCATCCTTATGTAACACATGTATCACTAGCCACTTTAACTATGCCACTTTGTTTACTTTGTCTACACACTCATCTCATATGTATATACTGTACTCGATACCATCTACTGTATGCTGCTCTGTACCATCACTCATTCATATATCCTTATGTACATGTTCCTTATCCCCTTACACTGTGTATAAGACAGTAGTTTTGGAATTGTTAGTTAGATTACTTGTTGGTTATCACTGCATTGTCGGAACTAGAAGCACAAGCATTTCGCTACACTCGCATTAACATCTGCTAACCATGTGTATGTGACAAATAAATTTGATTTGAGAGAAGGACACAGAGAGAATGTTTCACTTTTAATTTGTTGTTGTTCTCATTAATATACAGTATTTCCACACAAATAGTAAGAAAGGGTTGGGTTTTAGTCAGACCAACTGCCAGACGATTGATAGTTGACTATTTTAAGCCAAAATACACAGCCACATTCAGGCCCCTTAGCAAATGCCTCCCTCCCAATACTGAACAGTCAAGGCACTGAACTAGTAACTTGGCATTATTAACTGTATGTGGATCACACTTCATGGAAATGTGATTGATATTAGACACAAACATTTGAACTATGTGGTTTTGGCAATGCATTTCTTAGTATTGGGGACTTAGTTCTAATATCTCTACTAGAGGGAGAGAGTGTGGGTAGGGAGTAACGAACGAGAGGAGGGGAGGAATGAGAGGGGTGTGGTAGGGAGTAACGAACGAGAGGAGGGGAGGAATGAGGGAGGGGTGTGTAGGGAGTAACGAACGAGAGGAGGGAGGGAGGGAGTAACCAATGTGGGGTGAGGATGGAGGGAGGGAGGGATGGAGGGGAGGGAGGGAGGGGGGAAGGAGGGACCCCTTCCAGAGGAGCCTTTTTCCCTCTCTACTTTCCTCCTCTTCTCCTCCTGGACTAGGAGAGATAGCAGCTCCTCCTCTTCTCCTGGACTAGGAGAGATAGCACCTCCCTCCTCTTTCTCCTCCTGGACTAGGGGAGATAGCACCTCCTCCTCCTCTCCTCCTGGACTAGGGGAGAAAGCACCTCCCTCCTCTTCTCCTCCTGGACTAGGAAAGATAGCAGCTCCTCCTCCTCTCCTCCTTGACTAGGAAAGATAGCAGCTCCACCTCTTCTCCTCCTGGACTAGGAAAGATAGCACCTCCACCTCTTCTCCTCCTGGACTAGGAAAGATAGCAGCTCCCTCTTCTCCTCTCCTCTGGACTAGGAAAGATAGCAGCTCCACCTCTCTTCTCCTCCTGGACGAGGAAAAGATAGCAGCTCCTCTCCTCTCCTCCTGGACGAGGAAGAATGGAGCTCCCACCTCCTCTCTCCTGGGCGGGAAAGATAGCAGCTCCTCCTCTTCTCCTCCTGGACGAGGAAAGATAGCAGCTCCTCTCTTCTCCTCCTGGACTAGGAAAGATAGCAGCTCCACCTTTCCTTCTCGTTCCACCCAACCCTCCCAGTGGATAAGGAACAGAGCAGGACTGCCTTACCTCGCACACCAAGACAGAAACAACATCACTGAACTGGGGCTTTTTATGGACAGTCACATTTGTTGTTAGTTTTTCATCCTACCTATCATCAACACCATCATCCTACCTATCATCAACACCATCACTATCAGAATTGCGCCTCACAGCATACAATTTTAAAGGTAAGATTTTTTTAAAAATAATAATGTTTTTGTCATTCCATATTTGTAATCCGTGTCCTGTATCAGGTGACCATTATCAAACAGTTTAGATGAGTTTAAATGTTGAAAAATGTTTAAATGTTATATGCGTTCTAAAACCTTTAAAAAAACTGCGTATGCGTATTTTTGTTATGAATAAACAACTGAACATTACTATAAATTCAATCTTTAATATATTGTGTTTAGAAACATTAACATTGCTTACTATGTTTTGTAATTGTAGTGAGAGTCAATGAACACAGTCATCACTGAGTTGTGTTGTAGTGAGTTTAGGACTAGTAACTACAGTATAATACCGTGCCACTAAAGCCCAGCTTGGGAACCTTTCACTAATCTCTGACAATGGAGAAAGTGCCATTCATTGACAAACAGCAGTTAATTCACACATTCTGTATGGTTGATTAATCCACTGTCTCCGCAAATGATTTTCTATTTTAATTTAATACAATTTCATTGCTAGACAGTTTGCGATCATTGCGATCACTGCTTGATTTCTGAATGGTCCTTAACCACAGGCACCAGGAACAGCTTAAACTAATGCCCAGATACAACCAAACACCTGCATGGTGTGGTACTAGTAGATCTGTATGGGGTGGTTGTATGGTGTGGTACTAGTAGATCTGTATGGGGTGGTAGTATGGTGTGGTAGTATGGTGGTGGTAGTATGGTGTGGTACTAGGTAATCTGTATGGGGTGGTAGTATGGTGTGGTACTAGTAGATCTGTATGGGGTAGTATGGTGTGGTAGTATGGTGTGGTAGTATGGTGTGGTACTAGTAGATCTGTATGGGGTAGTAGTATGGTGTGATAGTATGTATAGTGTGGTAGTAGTAGATAGATGTATGGTGTGGTATTATGGTGTGGTAGTATGGTGGTAGTAGTAGATCTGTATGGTGTAGTATGGTAGTATGGGGTGATAGTATGGTGTGGTAGTATGGTGTGGTACTAGTAGATCTGTATGGGGTGGTAGTATGGTGTGGTAGTATGGTGTGGTACTAGTAGATCTGTATGGTGTGGTAGTATGGGGTGGTAGTCTGGTGTGGTAGGCATATATCTGTATGGTGTGGTAGTATGGTGTGGTAGTATGGTGTGGTAGTATGGTGTGGTAGTATGGTGTGGTAGTATGGTGTGGTAGTATGGTGTGATAGTATGGTGTGGTAGTATGGTGTGGTAGTATGGTGTGGTACTAGTAGATCTGTATGGTGTGGTAGTATGGTGTGGTAGTATGGTGTGGTACTAGTAGATCTGTATGGGGTGGTAGTATGGGGTGGTAGTAGTAGATCTGTATGGGGTGGTAGTATGGTGTGATAGTATGGTGTGGTAGTAGTAGATCTGTATGGTGTGGTAGTATGGTGTGGTAGTATGGTGTGGTAGTATGGTGTGGTACTAGTAGATCTGTATGGGGTGGTAGTATGGTGTGATAGTATGGTGTGGTACTAGTAGATCTGTATGGGGTGGTAGTATGGTGTGATAGTATGGTGTGGTAGTAGTAGATCTGTATGGTGTGGTAGTATGGTGTGGTAGTAGTAGATCTGTATGGTGTGGTAGTATGGTGTGGTAGTAGTAGATCTGTATGGTGTGGTAGTATGGTGTGGTAGTATGGTGTGATACTAGTAGATCTGTATGGGGTGGTAGTATGGTGTGATAGTATGGTGTGGTAGTAGTAGATCTGTATGGGGTGGTAGTATGGTGTGGTAGTAGTAGATCTGTATGGTGTGGTAGTATGGTGTGGTAGTATGGTGTGGTAGTATGGTGTGATAGTATGGTGTGGTAGTATGGTGTGGTAGTATGGTGTGATAGTATGGTGTGGTAGTATGGTGTGGTAGTATGGTGTGGTACTAGTAGATCTGTATGGTGTGGTAGTATGCTGTGGTAGTATGGGGTGATAGTATGGTGTGGTAGTATGGTGTGGTAGTATGGGGTGGTAGTATGGTGTGGTAGTATGGTGTGGTAGGCATATATCTGTATGGTGTGGTAGTAGTAGATCTGTATGGTGTGGTAGTATGGTGTGGTAGTAGTAGATCTGTATGGGGTGGTAGTATGGTGTGATAGTATGGTGTGGTAGTAGTAGATCTGTATGGTGTGGTAGTATGGTGTGGTAGTATGGTGTGGTAGTAGTAGATCTGTATGGGGTGGTAGTATGGTGTGGTAGTAGTAGATCTGTATGGGGTGGTAGTATGGTGTGGTAGTATGGTGTGGTAGTAGTAGATCTGTATGGTGTGGTAGTATGGTATGGTAGTATGGTGTGGTAGTATGGTGTGGTAGTATGGTGTGGTAGTAGTAGATCTGTATGGTGTGGTAGTATGGTATGGTAGTATGGTGTGGTAGTATGGTGTGGTAGTAGTAGATCTGTATGGTGTGGTAGTATGGTATGGTAGTATGGTGTGGTAGTATGGTGTGGTAGTAGTAGATCTGTATGGTGTGGTAGTATGGTGTTGTAGTATGGTGTGGTAGTATGGTGTGGTAGTATGGTGTGGTAGTCGTAGATCTGTATGGTGTGGTAGTATGGTGTGGTAGTAGTAGATCTGTATGGTGTGGTAGTATGGTGTGGTAGAAGGAGATCTGTATGGGGTGGTAGTATGGTGTGGTACTAGTAGATCTGTATGGGGTGGTAGTATGGTGTGGTACTAGTAGATCTGTATGGTGTGGTAGTATGGTGTGGTACTAGTAGATCTGTATGGTGTGGTAGTAGTAGATCTGTATGGTGTGGTAGTATGGTGTGGTACTAGTAGATCTGTATGTTGTGGTAGTATGGTGTGGTACTAGTAGATCTGTATGGTAGGGTAGTAGTAGATCTGTATGGTGTGGAGGTATGGTGTGGTACTAGTAGATCTGTATGGTAGGGTAGTAGTATATATATGGGGTGTGGTAGTATCGTATGGTAGTATGGTGTGGTACTAGTAGATCGGTATGGGGTGGTAGTATAGTGTGATAATATGGTGTGGTAGTATAGTGTGATAGTATGGTGTGGTAGTATGGTGTGGTAGTATAGTGTGATAGTATGGTGTGGTAGTATGGTGTGGTAGTAGTAGATCTGTATGGTGTGGTAGTAGTAGATCTGTATGGTGTGGTAGTAGTAGATCTGTATGGTGTGGTAGTATGGTGTGGTAGTAGGAGATCTGTATGGGGTGGTAGTAGTAGATATGTATGGTGTGGTAGTATGGTGTGGTAGTATGGTGTGGTAGTATGGTGTGGTAGTATGGTGTGGTAGTAGTAGATCTGTATGGTGTGGTAGTATGGTGTGGTAGTAGTATATCTGTATGGTGTGGTAGTATGGTGTGGTGCTAGTAGATCTGTATGGTGTGGTAGTATGGTGTGGTACTAGTAGATCTGTATGGTGTGGTAGTATGGTGTGGTAGTAGTAGATCTGTATGGTGTGGTAGTAGTAGATCTGTATGGTGTGGTAGTATGGTGTGGTAGTATGGTGTGGTAGTATGGTGTGGTAGTAGTAGATCTGTATGGTGTGGTAGTATGGTGTGGTAGTAGTAGATATGTATGGTGTGGTAGTAGTAGATATGTATGGTGTGGTAGTATGGTGTGGTAGTAGTAGATATGTATGGTGTGGTAGTATGGTGTGGTAGTATGGTGTGGTAGTAGTAGATATGTATGGTGTGGTAGTATGGTGTGGTAGTATGGTGTGGTAGTAGTAGATCTGTATGGTGTGGTAGTATGGTGTGGTAGTATGGTGTGGTAGTAGTAGATCTGTATGGTATGGTGTGGTAGTAGTAGATATGTATGGTGTGGTAGTATGGTGTGGTAGTATGGTGTGGTAGTAGTAGATGTATGGTGTGGTAGTATGGTGTGGTACTATGGTGTGGTAGTAGTAGTAGATATGTATGGTGTGGTAGTATGGTGTGGTAGTATGGTGTGGTAGTATGGTGTGGTAGTAGTATATCTGTATGGTGTGGTAGTATGGTGTGGTAGTAGTAGATCTGTATGGTGTGGTAGTAGTAGATCTGTATGGTGTGGTAGTAGTAGATATGTATGGTGTGGTAGTATGGTGTGGTAGTAGTAGATCTGTATGGTGTGGTAGTATGGTGTGGTAGTAGTAGATATGTATGGTGTGGTAGTATGGTGTGGTAGTATGGTGTGGTAGTATGGTGTGGTAGTAGTAGATATGTATGGTGTGGTAGATATGGTATTAGTACTATGGTAATAGTAGTAATGGAAATATATGTATAGTGTAGTAGTATAAGGTAGTAGTATGAGTAGTAGTAGTAATGGAAATCTGTATGGTGTGGTAGTATGGTGTGGTACTATGGTGTGGTAGTAGTAGATATGTATGGTGTGGTAGTATGGTGTGGTAGTATGGTGTGGTAGTATGGTGTGGTAGTAGTAGATCTGTATGGTGTGGTAGTATGGTGTGGTAGTCGTAGCAGGCGGTATGGGGTAGTAGTATGGTGGTAGTATAGTGTGGTAGTAGTAGATCTGTATGGTGTGGTATTATGAGTATGTAGTAATGTGGATCTGTATGGTGTGGTAGTATGGTGGTAGTATGGTGTGGTAGTATGGTGTGGTAGTATTAAATCTGTATGGTGTGTAGCATGGTGTGGTACTAGTAGATCTGTATGGTGTGGTAGTATGGTGTGGTACTAGTAGATCTGTATGGTGTGGTAGTAGTAGATCTGTATGGTGTGGTAGTATGGTGTGGTAGTATGGTGTGGTAGTATAATATATGTTATGGTGTGGTAGTATGGTATGGTACTAGTAGATCTGTATGGTAGGGTAGTAGTATATATCTGTATAGTATCGTATGGTAGTATGGTGTAGTAAGTAGATCGGTATGGGGTGGTAGTATAGTGGTGATAATATGGTGTGTAGTATAAAGTGCTTGATAGTATGGTCTGGTAGTATGGTGTAGTAGTATAGATGTGATAGTATGGTGTGGTAGTATGGTGTGGCAGTAAAGTAGATCTGTATGGTGTGGTAGTAGTAGATCCCATGGTGTGTGTAATGAATCTGTATGGTGGTAGTATGGTGTGGTAGTAGGAGAATCTGTATGGGGTGGTAGTAAGATGAATATGTATGGTGTGGTAGTATGGTGTGATAGTATGGTGTGGTAGTATGGTGTGGTAGTATGGTGTGGTAGTAGTAGATCTGTATGGTGTGGTAGTATGGTGTGGTAGTAGTATATCTGTATGGTGTGGTAGTATGGTGTGGTGCTAGTAGATCTGTATGGTGTGGTAGTATGGTGTGGTACTAGTAGATCTGTATGGTGTGGTAGTATGGTGTGGTAGTAGTAGATCTGTATGGTGTGGTAGTAGTAGATCTGTATGGTGTGGTAGTATGGTGTGGTAGTATGGTGTGGTAGTATGGTGTGGTAGTAGTAGATCTGTATGGTGTGGTAGTATGGTGTGGTAGTATGGTGTGGTAGTAGTAGATCTGTATGGTATGGTGTGGTAGTAGTAGATATGTATGGTGTGGTAGTATGGTGTGGTAGTATGGTGTGGTAGTAGTAGATATGTATGGTGTGGTAGTATGGTGTGGTAGTATGGTGTGGTAGTAGTAGATCTGTATGGTGTGGTAGTATGGTGTGGTAGTATGGTGTGGTAGTAGTAGATCTGTATGGTATGGTGTGGTAGTAGTAGATATGTATGGTGTGGTAGTATGGTGTGGTAGTATGGTGTGGTAGTAGTAGATGTATGGTGTGGTAGTATGGTGTGGTACTATGGTGTGGTAGTAGTAGTAGATATGTATGGTGTGGTAGTATGGTGTGGTAGTATGGTGTGGTAGTATGGTGTGGTAGTAGTATATCTGTATGGTGTGGTAGTATGGTGTGGTAGTAGTAGATCTGTATGGTGTGGTAGTAGTAGATCTGTATGGTGTGGTAGTAGTAGATATGTATGGTGTGGTAGTATGGTGTGGTAGTAGTAGATCTGTATGGTGTGGTAGTATGGTGTGGTAGTAGTAGATATGTATGGTGTGGTAGTATGGTGTGGTAGTATGGTGTGGTAGTATGGTGTGGTAGTAGTAGATATGTATGGTGTGGTAGTATGGTGTGGTACTATGGTGTGGTAGTAGTAGATATGTATGGTGTGGTAGTATGGTGTGGTAGTATGGTGTGGTAGTAGTAGATCTGTATGGTGTGGTAGTATGGTGTGGTACTATGGTGTGGTAGTAGTAGATATGTATGGTGTGGTAGTATGGTGTGGTAGTATGGTGTGGTAGTATGGTGTGGTAGTAGTAGATCTGTATGGTGTGGTAGTATGGTGTGGTAGTCGTAGATCGGTATGGGGTGGTAGTATGGTGTGGTAGTATGGTGTGGTAGTAGTAGATCTGTATGGTGTGGTATTATGGTGTGGTAGTAGTAGATCTGTATGGTGTGGTAGTATGGTGTGGTAGTATGGTGTGGTAGTATGGTGTGGTAGTAGTAGATCTGTATGGTGTGGTAGTATGGTGTGGTACTAGTAGATCTGTATGGTGTGGTAGTATGGTGTGGTACTAGTAGATCTGTATGGTGTGGTAGTAGTAGATCTGTATGGTGTGGTAGTATGGTGTGGTAGTATGGTGTGGTAGTATAATATATGTATGGTGTGGTAGTATGGTGTGGTAGTATGGTGTGGTAGTAGTAGATCTGTATGGTGTGGTAGTATGCTGTGGTAGTAGTAGATCTGTATGGTGTGGTAGTATGGTGTGGTACTAGTAGATCTGTATGGTGTGGTAGTAGTAGATCTGTATGGTGTGGTAGTATGGTGTGGTAATAGTAGATCTGTATGGTGTGGTAGTATGGTGTGGTAGTAGTAGATCTGTATGGTGTGGTAGTATGGTGTGGTAGTATGGTGTGGTAGTAGTAGATCTGTATGGTGTGGTAGTATGCTGTGGTAGTATGGTGTGGTAGTATGGTGTGGTAGTAGTAGATCTGTATGGTGTGGTAGTATGGTGTGGTAGTAGATCTGTATGGTGTGGTAGTATGGTGTGGTAGTATGGTGTGGTAGTATGGTGTGGTAGTAGTAGATCTGTATGGTGTGGCAGTATGGTGTGGTAGTATGGTGTGGTAGTAGTATATATGTATGGTGTGGTAGTGTGGTGTGGTAGTATGGTGTGGTAGTCGTAGATCTGTATGTGGTGGTAGTATGGTGTGATAGTATGGTGTGGTAGTAGTAGATCTGTATGGTGTGGTAGTATGGTGTGGTAGTAGTAGATCTGTATGGTGTGGTAGTAGTAGATATGTATGGTGTGGTAGTATGGTGTGGTAGTATGGTGTGGTAATATGGTGTGGTAGTGTGGTGTGGTAGTAGTAGATCTGTATGGTGTGGTAGTATGCTGTGGTAGTATGGTGTGGTAGTATGGTGTGGTAGTAGTAGATCTGTATGGTGTGGTAGTATGGTGTGGTAGTAGATCTGTATGGTGTGGTAGTATGGTGTGGTAGTATGGTGTGGTAGTAGTAGATCTGTATGGTGTGGTAGTGTGGTGTGGTAGTAGTAGATCTGTATGGTGTGGTAGTATGGTGTGGTACTAGTAGATCTGTATGGTGTGGTAGTATGGTGTGGTAGTATGGTGTGGTAGTATGGTGTGGCAGTATGGTGTGGTAGTATGGTGTGGTACTAGTAGATCTGTATGGTGTGGTAGTATGGTGTGGTACTAGTAGATCTGTATGGTGTGGTAGTATGGTGTGCTAGTAGTAGATCTGTATGGTGTGGCAGTATGGTGTGGTAGTATGGTGTGGTAGTAGTAGATCTGTATGGTGTGGTAGTATGGTGTGGTAGTAGTAGATCTGTATGGTGTGGTAGTATGGTGTGCTAGTATGGTGTGGTAGTATGGTGTGTTAGTAGTAGATCTGTATGGGGTGGTAGTATGGTGTGGTAGTATAGTGTGGTAGTATGGTGTGGTTTTATGGTGTGGTAGTATGCTGTGGTAGTAGTAGATCTGTATGGTGTGGCAGTATGGTGTGGTAGTATTGTGTGGTAGTATGGTGTGGTAGTATGGTGTGGTAGTATGGTGTGGTAGTATGGTGTGGTAGTATGGTGTGGTAGTAGTAGATCTGTATGGTGTGGTAGTATGGTGTGGTAGTAGTAGATCTGTATGGTGTGGTAGTATGGTGTGGTAGTATGGTGTGGTACTAGTAGATCTGTATGGTGTGGCAGTATGGTGTGGTAGTATGGTGTGGTAGTATGGTGTGGTAGTATGGTGTGGTACTAGTAGATCTGTATGGTGTGGCAGTATGGTGTGGTAGTATGGTGTGGTAGTATGGTGTGGTAGTATGGTGTGGTAGTATGGCGTATCCACAAGGATGTTACATTACTGGAGGCTGAGGGCCAGCCAGGGGGTCATGTGACTTCTCTCTGCCTCAGGGGGCCTCGGCTTAGAGGTCGGAGTTTCTGAATGAGGACCAAGTGTGCATGCAGACACACAATGGTAGTAGCTGATTGTTGTGATCACATGATGGGGCAGCCCATGTCTAGACCACATGGACCAGCTTATGATTCCCCTGGGGATCTCACACAGTCAGATTTCCAGGCTCATTATACCTGCCAGCCCACAATTCTCTAACACTACTTAATTGGCAATATCTCACAGGCAGGCCTCTCTCTGTTAATTCTAGTCTAGGGCAGGCCTCTCTCTGTTAACTCTAGTCTAGGGCAGGCCTCTCGCTTAACTCTAGTCTAACGCAGGCCTCTCTCTCTGTTAACTCTAGTCTAGAGCAGGCCTCTCTCTCTGTTAACTCTAGTCTAGGGCAGGCCTCTCTCCTGTTAACTCTAGTCTAGGGCAGGCCTCTCTCTCTGTGCTCTAGTCTAGGGCAGGCCTCTCTCTCCTGTGCTCTAGTCTAGGGCAAGGCCTCTCTCTTTGTTAACTCTAGTCTGAGGAGGCCTCTCTCTATGTTAACTCTAGTCTAGGGGAGGCCTCTCTCTTTGTTAACAGCCTAGGGCTGGACTCTCTATTGTAACTCTAGTCTGAGGCAGGCCTCTCCTCTTAACTCTAGTCTGGGGCAGGCCTCTCTCTTAACTCTAGTCTAGGGCATGCCTCTCTGTGCTCTAGTCACAGGACAGGCCTCGCTCTTAACTCTAGTCTAGGGCCAGGCCTCTCTCTCTGTAAACTCTAGCCTGGGGCTGGACTCTATTAACTCTAGTCTAGGGCACCTCTGTTAACTCTAGTCTACTGAGCCTCTCTCTATGTTAACTCTAGTCACAAGGCAGGCCTCTGTGCTCTAGTCTAGGGCAGGCCTCTCTCTCTCTATAACTCTCATCTAGGGCAGGCCTCTCTCTCTGTTAACTCTCATCTAGGCAGGCCTCTCTCTCTGTGCTCTCATCTAGGGCAGGCCTCTCTCTCTGTTAACTCTCTACAAGTCTCAAAAAAAAAGCAGGCCTCTCTCTCTGTTAACTCATCTGGGGTGGAGGCCCTCTCTCTGTTAACTCTAGTCACAACACAGGCCTCTCTCATCTGTTAACTCTCATCTAGGGCAGGCCTCTACTACCTATTCAACTCCATCTGGGAGCAGGCCTCTCTCTCTGTTAGCTCTAGTCTAACGCAGGCCTCTCTCTCTGTTAACTCCCATCTAGGGCAGGCCTCTCTCTCTTGTTAACTCTAGTCCTCTGCCTTAGGCCTCCCTGTGTGTGTGCGCCTAGTCTGGTGATAACGGCCAAAGAAGGAAAGGAAATACTGTAATGCCTTTTGGCCTAAACTGTATCCTTAACCTACAGTTTGAATCTGTAGTCTAACCTATAGGCCTAATCTGTAGTGTCGTTTTGACCTATAGGTCTAATCTGTAGTGTCGTTTTGACCTATAGGTCTAATCTGTAGCGTCGTTTTGACCTATAGGCCTAATCTGTAGTGTCGTTTTGACCTATAGGTCTAATCTGTAGTGTCGTTTTGACCTATAGGCCTAATCTGTAGTGTCGTTTTGACCTATAGGTCTAATCTGTAGTGTCGTTTTGACCTATAGGCCTAATCTGTAGTGTCGTTTTGACCTATAGGCCTAATCTGTAGTGTTGTTTTGACCTATAGGTCTAATCTGTAGTGTTGTTTTGACCTATAGGCCTAATCTGTAGTGTCGTTTTGACCTATAGGTCTAATCTGTAGTGTCGTTTTGACTTATAGGCCTAATCTGTAGTGTCGTTTTGACCTATAGGCCTAATCTGTAGTGTCGTTTTGACCTATAGGTCTAATCTGTAGTGTGGCCTTAACAAATCCCATTGATTTTTATTGGTCTGTGTCTCTCCTTCTCTGTCTAGACCCTGTGTGGGACTACTCTCCAGTCTCAACATGTATCTGGAAAATAAGAGCGACCTGGACCTGAAGTCCCCAGCAGCAGCCCCTGGCCTCCAGGGAAGGTCCAGTCTGAGGACAGCGGAGGCGGTGGCAGGGGGCTACGGCGAGGTGGCGGGGAACTTTGGAGGTCTGCGTCTGCTGGAGGAGTTCTCAGGAAGGATAGAGTCTCAGAAACTACAACAGGCCTCCGCCAGATCCCCGGGGAGCTGTGTTATGCATGCTGAAGACAGGTGGGAACAACCTTAGCTGGAGTCTGTGTCCAAAATGGCTCATTTACATTTTACATGTACAGTTGAAGTCAGAAGTTTACATACACTTAGGTTGGAGTCATTAAAACTAGTTTACATACACTCAGGTTGGAGTCATTAAAACTAGTTTACATACACTCAGGTTGGAGTCATTAAAACTAGTTTACATACACTCAGGTTGGAGTCATTAAAACTAGTTTACATACACTTAGGTTGGAGTCATTAAAACTAGTTTACATACACTTAGGTTGGAGTCATTAAAACTAGTTTACATACACTTAGGTTGGAGTCATTAAAACTAGTTTTTCAACTACTCCACAAATGTCTTGTTAACTAACTATAGTTTTGGCAAGCCGGTTAGGACATCTACTTTGTGTATGACACAAGTCATTCTTCCAACAATTGTTATCAAACAGGTTATTTCACTTATAATTCACTGTATCACAATTCCAGTGTGTCAGAAGTTTACATACACTAAGTTAACTGTTCCTTTAAACAGCCTGGAAAATTCCAGAAAATGATGTAATGGCTTTAGAATCTTCTGATAGGCTAATTGACATCATTTGAGTCAATTGGAGGTGGACCTGTGGATGTATTTCAAGGCCTACCTTCAAACTCAGTGCCTCTTTGCTCATGGGAAAATCAAAAGAAATCAGCCAAGACCTCAGAGAAAACATTGTAGACCTCCACAAGTCTGGTTCATTCTTGGGAGCAATTTACCAACGCCTGAAGGTACCACGTTCATCTGTACAAACAATAGTACGCAAGTATAAACATCATGGGACCACGCAGCCGTCATACCGCTCAGGAAGGAAACGCGTTCTGTCTCCTAGAGATGAACGTACTTTGGTGCGAAAAGTACAAATCAATCCCAGAACAACAGCAAAGGACCTTGTGAAGATGCTGGAGGAAATAGGTACAAAATTATCTATAACCACAGTAAAACGAGTCCTATATCGACATTCCCCTGAAAGGCCGCTCAGCAAGGAGGAAGCCACTGCTCCAAATGGACAATGATCCCAAGCCTACATCCAAGTTGTGGCAAAATGGCTTAAAGACAACAAAGTCAAGGTATTGGAGTGGCCATCACAAAGCCCTGACCTCAATCCTATAGAAAATTTGTGGGCAGAACTGAAAAAAGTGTGTGCGAGCAAGGATGCCTACAAACCTGACTCAGTTACACCAGCTCTGTCAGGGGGAATGGGCCAAAATTCACCCAACCTATTGTGGGAAGCTTGTGGAAGGCTACCCGAAACGTTTGACTCAAGTTAAACAATTTAAAGGCAATGCTACCGAATACTAATTGAGTGTATATAAACTTCTGACCCACTGGGAATGTGATGAAAGAAATAAAAACTGAAATAAGTAATTCTCTCTACCATTATTCTAACATTTCACATTCTTAAAATAAAGTGGTGATCCTAACTGACCTAAGACAGGGAATTTTTACTATGATTAAATGTTAAGGAATTGTGAAAAACTGAGTTTAAATGTATTTGGCTAAGGTGTTTGTAAACTTCCGATTTCAACTGTATATTTTAGTCATTTATCAGCCACTCTTATCCTAGTCAGCTCCTGGACTCTCTCTACCTCTCACCATTACCAATAATGTAGGTTAGCCTGTCTTGGAGGTCTTATCCTAGTCGGCTCCTGGACTCTCTCTACCTCTCACCATTACCAATAATGTAGGTTAGCCTGTCTTGGAGGTCTTATCCTAGTCGGCTCCTGGACTCTCTCTACCTCTCACCATTACCAATAATGTAGGTTAGCCTGTCTTGGAGGTATTATCCTAGTCGGCTCCTGGACTCTCTCTACCTCTCACCATTACCAATAATGTAGGTTAGCCTGTCTTGGAGGTATTATCCTAGTCGGCTCCTGGACTCTCTCTACCTCTCACCATTACCAATAATGTAGGTTAGCCTGTCTTGGAGGTCTTATCCTAGTCGGCTCCTGGACTCTCTCTACCTCTCACCATTACCAATAATGTAGGTTAGCCTGTCTTGGAGGTCTTATCCTAGTCGGCTCCTGGACTCTCTCTACCTCTCACCATTACCAATAATGTAGGTTAGCCTGTCTTGGAGGTCTTATCCTAGTCGGCTCCTGGACTCTCTCTACCTCTCACCATTACCAATAATGTAG
>NW_025751315.1:0-15721 GCF_021184085.1 Oncorhynchus gorbuscha
CGCAATCCTAGAGTGACTAATAAGATTCAGTCAATGGTGGGATTTGAACCGAAACACATAAACACACTTAATCAAGCACTTGAGACCACTACGGCCATGACAACACGTTTGTTAAATGTCTCGTGGGATCGACACATGGCCTTGCCATTGCTCTGCCTAACTTTCATTGATTTCAATCAGGGTTTTACATACAGCAACTACAGTTTTTTGAAAGTCATTTGCCACTACCAAAATTCAGGATGGGGTGGCAGACTGCTAATCCATTGGTCTGCATGCATAGGTTAGATGGAACAATTAAAATTCTGTGCTAACTGGAAGATTTTGACTTTCACAAACACTGGTGCTGACTGCCACAGCTAGAGCACAGGACTTGGTATCTGAGTGGTAAAGGCGATCGATGTGTAGTGGCTGTTATTTCCTCTCATGGCCCCACATGAATATTGAATCTGCTAATCTAATAGGATTCAGGTTTGTACTTCTGGTGGGATTTGAACCGACACCTCAACACACTTAATCAAGCACTTTGCCACTGGCACTGTTTGTTAAATGTCTCGAATCGACACATGGCCTTGCCATTGCTCAAACATTGATTTCAAAATTTACTACAGCAACTACAGTTTTTGAAAGTCATTTGCCACTACCAAAATTCAGGATGAGGTGGCCGAGTGGTTAAGGCGATGGACTGCTAATCCATTGTGCTCTGCATGCATGGGTTCGAATCCCATCCTCATCGTGTAACAATTACATTTCTGTGCTTTATTTTGGCACTGGAAGATTTTTTTACTTTCACAAACACTGGTAAAATTGCTGACTGCCACAGGGAGAGCACAGGACTTGGTATCTGAGTGGTGAAGGCGATGAACTGCATGTGTGGATTATAACACCAACCTCTTCACAAAACATTTGTTATTTCCTCTCTTACATGGCCCCACATGAATATAGAATCCCTGCGCAATCCTAGAGTGACTAATAAGATTCAGGTATTGAAGAATAGCTTCACCAAGGGTAACCTCAATGGTGGGATTTGAACCGACACCTCAACACACTTAATCAAGCACTTGAGACCACTCGGCCTGACAACACGTTTGTTAAATGTCTCGATGGGATCGACACATGGCCTTGCCAGTGCTCTACCAAACTTCATTGATTTCAATCTAGGGTTTACAACACGTTTGTTAAATGTCTCGATGGGATCGACACATGGCCTTGCCATTGCTCTGCCTAACTTTCATTGATTTCAATCAAGGGTTTACATACAGCAACTACAGTTTTTTGAAAGTCATTTGCCACTACCAAAATTCAGGATGAGGTGGCCGAGTGGTTAAGGCGATGGACTGCTAATCCATTGTGCTCTGCATGCATGGGTTCGAATCCCATCCTCATCGTGTAACAATTACATTTCTGTGCTTTATTTTGGCACTGGAAGATTTTGACTTTCACAAACACTGGTAAAATTGCTGACTGCCACAGCGAGAGCACAGGACTTGGTATCTGAGTGGTGAAGGCGATGAACTGCATGTGTGGATTATAACACCAACCTCTTCACAAAACATTTGTTATTTCCTCTCTTACATGGCCCCACATGAATATAGAATCCCTGCGCAATCCTAGAGTGACTAGTAGGATTCAGGTATTGAGAATAGCTTCACCAAGGGCAACCTCAATGGTGGGATTTGAACCGAACACCTCAACACACTTAATCAAGCACTTGAGACCACTCGGCCTGACAACACGTTTGTTAAATGTCTCGATGGGATCGACACATGGCCTTGCCATTGCTCTGCCTAACTTTCATTGATTTCAATCAAGGGTTTACATACAGCAACTACAGATTTTGAAAGTCATTTGCCACTACCAAAATTCAGGATGAGGTGGCCGAGTGGTTAAGGCGATGGACTGCTAATCCATTGTGCTCTGCATGCATGGGTTCGAATCCCATCCTCATCGTGTAACAATTACATTTCTGTGCTTTATTTTGGCACTGGAAGATTTTGACATTCACAAACACTGGGAAAATTGCTGACTGCCACAGCGAGAGCACAGGACTTGGTATCCGAGTGGTAAAGGCGATGAACTGCATGTGTGGATTATAACACCAACCTCCTCACAAAACATTTGTTATTTCCTCTCTTACATGGCCCCACATGAATATAGAATCCCTGCGCAATCCTAGAGTGACTAATAAGATTCAGGTATTGAAGAATAGCTTCACCAAGGGTAACCTCAATGGTGGGATTTGAACCGACACCTCAACACACTTAATCAAGCACTTGAGACCACTCGGCCTGACAACACGTTTGTTAAATGTCTCGATGGGATCGACACATGGCCTTGCCAGTGCTCTACCAAACTTCATTGATTTCAATCTAGGGTTTACAACACGTTTGTTAAATGTCTCGATGGGATCGACACATGGCCTTGCCATTGCTCTGCCTAACGTTCATTGATTTCAATCAAGGGTTTACAATACAGCAACTACAGTTTTTTGAAAGTCATTTGCCACTACCAAAATTCAGGATGAGGTGGCCGAGTGGTTAAGGCGATGGACTGCTAATCCATTGTGCTCTGCATGCATGGGTTCGAATCCCATCCTCATCGTGTAACAATTACATTTCTGTGCTTTATTTTGGCACTGGAAGATTTTGACTTTCACAAACACTGGTAAAATTGCTGACTGCCACAGCGAGAGCACAGGACTTGGTATCTGAGTGGTGAAGGCGATGAACTGCATGTGTGGATTATAACACCAACCTCTTCACAAAACTTTTGTTATTTCCTCTCTTACATGGCCCCACATGAATATTGAATCCCTGCGCAATCCTAGAGTGACTAGTAGGATTCAGGTATTGAGAATAGCTTCACCAAAGGCAACCTCAATGGTGGGATTTGAACCCGAACACCTCAACACACTTAATCAAGCACTTGAGACCACTCGGCCTGACAACACGTTTGTTAAATGTCTCGATGGGATCGACACATGGCCTTGCCATTGCTCTGCCTAACTTTCATTGATTTCAATCAAGGGTTTACATACAGCAACTACAGATTTTGAAAGTCATTTGCCACTTCAAAATACAGGATGAGGTGGCCGAGTGGTTAAGGCGATGGACTGCTAATCCATTGTGCTCTGCATGCATGGGTTCGAATCCCATCCTCATCGTGTAACAATTAAATTTCTGTGCTTTATTCTGGCACTGGAAGATTTTGACTTTCACAAAACTGGTAAAATTGCTGACTGCCACAGCGAGAGCACAGGACTTGGTATCTGAGTGGTGAAGGCGATGAACTGCATGTGTGGATTATAACACCAACCTCTTCACAAAACATTTGTTATTTCCTCTCTTACATGGCCCCACATGAATATAGAATCCCTGCGCAATCCTAAAGTGACTAAAAGATTCAGGTATTGAAGAATAGCTTCACCAAGGGCAAGAATGGTGGGATTTGAACCAACACCTCAACACACTTAATCAAGCACAGACCACTGGCCTGACAACACGTTTGTTAAATGCCTCGAATCTTGCCATTGCTCTGCCAACATTGATTTCAATCTAGGGTTTACACAGTTTTTTAAATTCATTTGCCACTTGGATGATCTGAGTGGTTAAGAATGGACTGCTAATCCATTGTGCTCTGCATGCATGGGTTCAAATCCTCATCTGTAACAATTACATTTCTGTGCTTTATTTTGGCACTGGAAGATTTTGACTTTCACAAACACTGGTAAAATTGCTGACTGCCACAGCGAGAGCACAGGACTTGGTATCTGAGTGGTGAAGGCGATGAACTGCATGTGTGGATTATAACACCAACCTCTTCACAAAACATTTGTTATTTCCTCTCTTACATGGCCCCACATGAATATAGAATCCCTGCGCAATCCTAGAGTGACTAGTAGGATTCAGGTATTGAGAATAGCTTCACCAAAGGCAACCTCAATGGTGGGATTTGAACCGACACCTCAACACACTTAATCAAGCACTTGAGACCACTCGGCCTGACAACACGTTTGTTAAATGTCTCGATGGGATCGACACATGGCCTTGCCAGTGCTCTACCAAACTTCATTGATTTCAATCTAGGGTTTACAACACGTTTGTTAAATGTCTCGATGGGATCGACACATGGCCTTGCCATTGCTCTGCCTAACTTTCATTGATTTCAATCAAGGGTTTTACATACAGCAACTACAGATTTTGAAAGTCATTTGCCACTACCAAAATTCAGGATGAGGTGGCCGAGTGGTTAAGGTGATGGACTGCTAATCCATTGTGCTCTGCATGCATGGGTTCGAATCCCATCCTCATCGTGTAACAATTACATTTCTGTGCTTTATTTTGGCACTGGAAGATTTTGACTTTCACAAACACTGGTAAAATTGCTGACTGCCACAGCGAGAGCACAGGACTTGGTATCTGAGTGGTTAAGGCGATGGACTGCTAATCCATTGTGCTCTGCATGCATGGGTTAGAATCTCATTGTATAACAATTACAATTCTGTGCTTTATTTTGGCACTGGAAGATTTTGACTTTCACAAACACTGGTAAAATTGCTGACTGCCACAGGGAGAGCACAGGACTT
Organism: Oncorhynchus gorbuscha; assembly: GCF_021184085.1. Taxonomy (NCBI): domain Eukaryota; kingdom Metazoa; phylum Chordata; class Actinopteri; order Salmoniformes; family Salmonidae; genus Oncorhynchus; species Oncorhynchus gorbuscha. Next base: position 4,583 of record NW_025751315.1, read on the forward strand.
GGTATCTGAGTGGTGAAGGCGATGAACTGCATGTGTGGATTATAACACCAACCTCTTCACAAAACATTTGTTATTTCCTCTCTTACATGGCCCCACATGAATATTGAATCCCTGCGCAATCCTAGAGTGACTAATAGGATTCAGGTATTGAGAATTAGCTTCACCAAGGGCAACCTCAATGGTGGGATTTGAACCGACACCTCAACACACTTAATCAAGCACTTGAGACCACTCGGCCTGACAACACGTTTGTTAAATGTCTCGATGGGATCGACACATGGCCTTGCCAGTGCTCTACCAAACTTCATTGATTTCAATCTAGGGTTTACAACACGTTTGTTAAATGTCTCGATGGGATCGACACATGGCCTTGCCATTGCTCTGCCTAACTTTCATTGATTTCAATCAAGGGTTTTACATACAGCAACTACAGTTTTTTAAATTCATTTGCCACTTCAAAATACAGGATGAGGTGGCCGAGTGGTTAAGGCGATGGACTGCTAATCCATTGTGCTCTGCATGCATGGGTTCAAATCCCATCCTCATCGTGTAACAATTAAATTTCTGTGCTTTATTTTGGCACTGGAAGATTTTGACTTTCACAAACACTGGTAAAATTGCTGACTGCCACAGCGAGAGCACAGGACTTGGTATCTGAGTGGTGAAGGCGATGAACTGCATGTGTGGATTATAACACCAACCTCTTCACGAAACATTTGTTATTTCCTCTCTTACATGGCCCCACATGAATATAGAATCCCTGCGCAATCCTAAAGTGACTAGTAAGATTCAGGTATTGAAGAATAGCTTCACCAAGGGCAACCTCAATGGTGGGATTTGAACCGACACCTCAACACACTTAATCAAGCACTTGAGACCACTCGGCCTGACAACACGTTTGTTAAATGCCTCGATGGGATCGACACATGGCCTTGCCATTGCTCTGCAGAACTTTCATTGATTTCAATCTAGGGTTTACATACAGGAACTACAGTTTTTTTAATTCATTTGCCACTTCAAAATACACGATGAGGTGGCCGAGTGTTTAAGGCGATGGACTGCTAATCCATTGTGCTCTGCATGCATGGATTCGAATCCAAACCTCATCGTGTAACAATTAAATTTCTGTGCTTTATTTTGGCACTGGAAGATTTTGACTTTCACAAACACTGGTAAAATTGCTGACTGCCACAGCGAGAGCACAGGACTTGGTATCTGAGTGGTTAAGGCGATGGGCTGCTAATCCATTGTGCTCTGCATGCATGGGTTAGAATCCCATCCTTGTATAACAATTAAAATTCTGTGCTTTATTTTGGCACTGGAAGATTTTGAATTTCACAAACACTGGTAAAATTGCTGACTGCTACAGCGAGAGCACAGGACTTGGTATCTGATTGGTGAAGGCGATGAACTGCATGTGTGGATTATAACACCAACCTCTTCACAAAACATTTGTTATTTCCTCTCTTACATGGCCCCACATGAATATAGAATCCCTGCGCAATCCTAGAGTGACTAATAACATTCAGGTATTGAAGAATAGCTTCACCAAGGGTAACCTCAATGGTGGGATTTGAACCGACACCTCAACACACTTAATCAAGCACTTGAGACCACTCGGCCTGACAACACGTTTGTTAAATGTCTCGATGGGATCGACACATGGCCTTGCCATTGCTCTGCCGAACTTTCATTGATTTCAATCTATGGTTTACATACAGCAACTACAGTTTTTAAATTAATTTACCACTTAAAAATACAGGGTGAGGTGGCCGAGTGGTTAAGGCGATGGACTGCTAATCCATTGTGCTCTGCATTCATGGGTTCCCATCCTCATCGTGTAACAATTAAATTTCTGTGCTTTATTTTGGCACTGGAAGATTTTGAATTTCACAAACACTGGTAAAATTGCTGACTGCTACAGCGAGCACAGGACTTGGTATCTGATTGGTGAAGGCGATGAACTGCATGTGTGGATTATAACACCAACCTCTTCACAAAACATTTGTTATTTCCTCTCTTACATGGCCCCACATGAATATAGAATCCCTGCGCAATCCTAGAGTGACTAATAAGATTCAGGTATTGAAGAATAGCTTCACCAAGGGTAACCTCAATGGTGGGATTTGAACCGACACCTCAACACACTTAATCAAGCACTTGAGACCACTCGGCCTGACAACACGTTTGTTAAATGTCTCGATGGGATCGACACATGGCCTTGCCATTGCTCTGCCTAACTTTCATTGATTTCAATCTAGGGTTTACATACAGCAACTACAGTTTTTTAAATTCATTTGCCTCTTAAAAATACAGGGTGAGGTGGCCGAGTGGTTAAGGCGATGGACTGCTAATCCATTGTGTTCTGCATTCATGGGTTCCCATCCTCATCGTGTAACAATTAAAATTCTGTGCTTTATTTTGGCACTGGAAGATTTTGACTTTCACAAACACTGGTTAAATTGCTGACTGCCACAGCGAGAGTACAGGACTTGGTATCTGAGTGGTGAAGGCGATGAACTGCATGTGTGGATTATAACACCAACCTCTTCACAAAACATTTGTTATTTCCTCTCTTACATGGCCCCACATGAATATAGAATCCCTGCAATCCTAGAGTGACTAGTAAGATTCAGGTATTGAAAGAATAGCTTCACCAAGGGCAACCTCAATGGTGGGATTTGAACCGACACCTCAACACACTTAATCAAGCACTTGAGACCACTCGGCCTGACAACACGTTTGTTAAATGCCTCGATGGGATCGACACATGGCCTTGACAGTGCTCTACCAAACTTCATTGATTTCAATCTAGGGTTTACAACACGTTTGTTAAATGCCTCGATGGGATCGACACATGGCCTTGCCATTGCTCTGCAGAACTTTCATTGATTTCAATCTAGGGTTTACATACAGAAACTACAGTTTTTTTAAATTAATTTGCCACTTAAAAATACAGGGTGAGGTGGCAGAGTGGTTAAGGCGATGGACTGCTAATCCATTGTGCTCTGCATTCATGGGTTCAAATCCCATCCTCATCGTGTAACAATTAAATTTCTGTGCTTTATTTTGGCACTGGAAGATTTTGACTTTCACAAACACTGGTAAAATTGCTGACTGCCACAGCGAGAGCACAGGACTTGGTATCTGAGTGGTTAAGGCGATGGGCTGCTAATCCATTGTGCTCTGCTTGCATGTGTTAGAACCTCATTGTATAACAATTAAAATTCTGTGCTTTATTTTGGCACATAAGATTTTGAATTTCACAAACACTGGTAAAATTGCTGACTGCTACAGCGAGAGCACAGGACTTGGTATCTGATTGGTGAAGGCGATGAACTGCATGTGTGGATTATAACACCAACCTCTTCACAAAACATTTGTTATTTCCTCTCTTACATGGCCCCACATGAATATAGAATCCCTGCGCAATCCTAGAGTGACTAATAACATTCAGGTATTGAAGAATAGCTTCACCAAGGGTAACCTCAATGGTGGGATTTGAACCGACACCTCAACACACTTAATCAAGCACTTGAGACCACTCGGCCTGACAACACGTTTGTTAAATGTCTCGATGGGATCGACACATGGCCTTGCCATTGCTCTGCCGAACTTTCATTGATTTCAATCTATGGTTTACATACAGCAACTACAGTTTTTTAAATTAATTTGCCACTTAAAAATACAGGGTGAGGTGGCCGAGTGGTTAAGGCGATGGACTGCTAATCCATTGTGCTCTGCATTCATGGGTTCCCATCCTCATCGTGTAACAATTAAATTTCTGTGCTTTATTTTGGCACTGGAAGATTTTGAATTTCACAAACACTGGTAAAATTGCTGACTGCTACAGCGAGAGCACAGGACTTGGTATCTGATTGGTGAAGGCGATGAACTGCATGTGTGGATTATAACACCAACCTCTTCACAAAACATTTGTTATTTCCTCTCTTACATGGCCCCACATGAATATAGAATCCCTGCGCAATCCTAGAGTGACTAATAAGATTCAGGTATTGAAGAATAGCTTCACCAAGGGTAACCTCAATGGTGGGATTTGAACCGACACCTCAACACACTTAATCAAGCACTTGAGACCACTCGGCCTGACAACACGTTTGTTAAATGTCTCGATGGGATCGACACATGGCCTTGCCATTGCTCTGCCTAACTTTCATTGATTTCAATCTAGGGTTTACATACAGCAACTACAGTTTTTTAATTAATTTGCCACTTAAAAATACAAGGTGAGGTGGCCGAGTGGTTAAGGCGATGGACTGCTAATCCATTGTGTTCTGCATTCATGGGTTCCCCATCCTCATCGTGTAACAATTAAAATTCTGTGCTTTATTTTGGCACTGGAAGATTTTGACTTTCACAAACACTGGTTAAATTGCTGACTGCCACAGCGAGAGCACAGGACTTGGTATCTGAGTGGTGAAGGCGATGAACTGCATGTGTGGATTATAACACCAACCTCTTCACGAAACATTTGTTATTTCCTCTCTTACATGGCCCCACATGAATATAGAATCCCTGCTCAATCCTAAAGTGACTAGTAAGATTCAGGTATTGAAGAATAGCTTCACCAAGGGCAACCTCAATGGTGGGATTTGAACCGACACCTCAACACACTTAATCAAGCACTTGAGACCACTCGGCCTGACAACACGTTTGTTAAATGCCTCGATGGGATCGACACATGGCCTTGCCATTGCTCTGCAGAACTTTCATTGATTTCAATCTAGGGTTTACATACAGGAACTACAGTTTTTAAATTCATTTGCCACTTCAAAATACAGGATGAGGTGGCCGAGTGTTTAAGGCGATGGACTGCTAATCCATTGTGCTCTGCATGCATGGGTTCCCATCCTCATTGTGTAACAATTACATTTCTGTGCTTTATTTTGGCACTGGAAGATTTTGACTTTCACAAACACTGGGAAAATTGCTGACTGCCACAGCGAGAGCACAGGACTTGGTATCTGAGTGGTGAAGGCGATGAACTGCATGTGTGGATTATAACACCAACCTCTTCACAAACATTTGTTATTTCCTCTCTTACATGGCCCCACATGAATATAGAATCCCTGCGCAATCCTAAAGTGACAGTAGATTCAGGTGAAGAATAGCTTCACCAAGGGCAACCTCAATGGTGGGATTTGAACCGACACCTCAACACACTTAATCAAGCACTTGAGACCACTCGGCCTGACAACACGTTTGTTAAATGTCTCGATGGGATCGACACATGGCCTTGCCATTGCTCTGCCTAACTTTCATTGATTTCAAACTAGGGTTTACATACAGCAACTACAGTTTTTTAAAGTCATTTGCCAATTAAAATAAAGGATGAGGTGGCCGAGTGGTTAAGGCGATGGACTGCTAATCCATTGTGCTCTGCATGCATGGGTTTGAATCCCATCCTCATTGTGTAACAATTAATTTCTGTGCTTTATTTTGGCACTGGAAGATTTTGACTTTCACAAACACTGGTAAAATTGCTGACTGCCACAGCGAGAGCACAGGACTTGGTATCTGAGTGGTTAAGGCGATGGACTGCTAATCCATTGTGCTCTGCATGCATGGGTTAGAATCTCATTGTATAACAATTACAATTCTGTGCTTTATTTTGGCACTGGAAGATTTTGACTTTCACAAACACTGGTAAAATTGCTGACTGCCACAGCGAGAGCACAGGACTTGGTATCTGAGTGGTGAAGGCGATGAACTGCATGTGTGGATTATAACACCAACCTCTTCACAAAACATTTGTTATTTCCTCTCTTACATGGCCCCACATGAATATAGAATCCCTGCGCAATCCTAGAGTGACTAATAAGATTCAGGTATTGAAGAATAGCTTCACCAAGGGTAACCTCAATGGTGGGATTTGAACCGACACCTCAACACACTTAATCAAGCACTTGAGACCACTCGGCCTGACAACACGTTTGTTAAATGTCTCGATGGGATCGACACATGGCCTTGCCAGTGCTCTACCAAACTTCATTGATTTCAATCTAGGGTTTACAACACGTTTGTTAAATGTCTCGATGGGATCGACACATGGCCTTGCCATTGCTCTGCCTAACTTTCATTGATTTCAATCAAGGGTTTTACATACAGCAACTACAGTTTTTTGAAAGTCATTTGCCACTACAAAATTCAGGATGAGGTGGCCGAGTGGTTAAGGCGATGGACTGCTAATCCATTGTGCTCTGCATGCATGGGTTCGAGTCCCATCCTCATTGTGTAACAATTACATTTCTGTGCTTTATTTTGGCACTGGAAGATTTTGACTTTCACAAACACTGGTAAAATTGCTGACTGCCACAGCGAGAGCACAGGACTTGGTATCTGAGTGGTGAAGGCGATGAACTGCATGTGTGGATTATAACACCAACCTCTTCACAAAACTTTTGTTATTTCCTCTCTTACATGGCCCCACATGAATATTGAATCCCTGCGCAATCCTAGAGTGACTAATAGGATTCAGGTATTGAGAATAGCTTCACCAAAGGCAACCTCAATGGTGGGATTTGAACCCGAACACCTCAACACACTTAATCAAGCACTTGAGACCACTCGGCCTGACAACACGTTTGTTAAATGTCTCGATGGGATCGACACATGGCCTTGCCAGTGCTCTACCAAACTTCATTGATTTCAATCTAGGGTTTACAACACGTTTGTTAAATGTCTCGATGGGATCGACACATGGCCTTGCCATTGCTCTGCCTAACTTTCATTGATTTCAATCAAGGGTTTACATACAGCAACTACAGTTTTTTAAAGTCATTTGCCACTACCAAAATTCAGGATGAGGTGGCCGAGTGGTTAAGGCGATGGACTGCTAATCCATTGTGCTCTGCATGCATGGGTTCGAATCCCATCCTCATCGTGTAACAATTACATTTCTGTGCTTTATTTTGGCACTGGAAGATTTTGACTTTCACAAACACTGGGAAAATTGCTGACTGCCACAGCGAGAGCACAGGACTTGGTATCTGAGTGGTTAAGGCGATGGACTGCTAATCCATTGTGCTCTGCATGCATGGGTTAGAATCTCATTGTATAACAATTAAAATTCTGTGCTTTATTTTGGCACTGGAAGATTTTGACTTTCACAAACACTGGTAAAATTGCTGACTGCCACAGCGAGAGCACAGGACTTGGTATCTGAGTGGTGAAGGCGATGAACTGCATGTGTGGATTATAACACCAACCTCTTCACAAAACATTTGTTATTTCCTCTCTTACATGGCCCCACATGAATATAGAATCCCTGCGCAATCCTAGAGTGACTAATAAGATTCAGGTATTGAAGAATAGCTTCACCAAGGGCAACCTCAATGGTGGGATTTGAACCGACACCTCAACACACTTAATCAAGCACTTGAGACCACTCGGCCTGACAACACGTTTGTTAAATGTCTCGATGGGATCGACACATGGCCTTGCCATTGCTCTGCCTAACTTTCATTGATTTCAATCAAGGGTTTACATACAGCAACTACAGATTTTGAAAGTCATTTGCCACTACCAAAATTCAGGATGAGGTGGCCGAGTGGTTAAGGCGATGGACTGCTAATCCATTGTGCTCTGCATGCATGGGTTCGAATCCCATCCTCATCGTGTAACAATTAAATTTCTGTGCTTTATTTGGCACTGGAAGATTTTGACTTTCACAAACACTGGTAAAATTGCTGACTGCCACAGCGAGAGCACAGGACTTGGTATCTGAGTGGTTAAGGCGATGGACTGCTAATCCATTGTGCTCTGCATGCATGGGTTAGAATCTCATTGTATAACAATTACAATTCTGTGCTTTATTTTGGCACTGGAAGATTTTGACTTTCACAAACACTGGTAAAATTGCTGACTGCCACAGCGAGAGCACAGGACTTGGTATCTGAGTGGTGAAGGCGATGAACTGCATGTGTGGATTATAACACCAACCTCTTCACAAAACATTTGTTATTTCCTCTCTTACATGGCCCCACATGAATATAGAATCCCTGCGCAATCCTAGAGTGACTAATAAGATTCAGGTATTGAAGAATAGCTTCACCAAGGGTAACCTCAATGGTGGGATTTGAACCGACACCTCAACACACTTAATCAAGCACTTGAGACCACTCGGCCTGACAACACGTTTGTTAAATGTCTCGATGGGATCGACACATGGCCTTGCCAGTGCTCTACCAAACTTTCATTGATTTCAATCTAGGGTTTACAACACAACTACAGTTTGTTAAATGTCTCGCCACTGGGATCGACACATGGACTGCTAATCCATTGTGCTCTGCATGCATGGGTTCGAATCCCATCCTCATTGTTTAACAATTACATTTCTGTGCTTTATTTTGGCACTGGAAGATTTTGACTTTCACAAACACTGGGAAAATTGCTGACTGCCACAGCGGAGCACAGGACTTGGTATCTGAGTGGTTAAGGCGATGGACTGCTAATCCATTGTGCTCTGCATGCATGGGTTAGAATCTCATTGTATAACAATTACAATTCTGTGCTTTATTTTGGCACTGGAAGATTTTGACTTTCACAAACACTGGGAAAATTGCTGACTGCCACAGCGAGAGCACAGGACTTGGTATCCGAGTGGTAAAGGCGATGAACTGCATGTGTGGATTATAACACCAACCTCTTCACAAAACATTTGTTATTTCCTCTCTTACATGGCCCCACATGAATATAGAATCCCTGCGCAATCCTAGAGTGACTAATAAGATTCAGGTATTGAAGAATAGCTTCACCAAGGGTAACCTCAATGGTGGGATTTGAACCGACACCTCAACACACTTAATCAAGCACTTGAGACCACTCGGCCTGACAACACGTTTGTTAAATGTCTCGATGGGATCGACACATGGCCTTGCCAGTGCTCTACCAAACTTCATTGATTTCAATCTAGGGTTTACAACACGTTTGTTAAATGTCTCGATGGGATCGACACATGGCCTTGCCATTGCTCTGCCTAACTTTCATTGATTTCAATCAAGGGTTTTACATACAGCAACTACAGTTTTTTGAAAGTCATTTGCCACTACCAAAATTCAGGATGAGGTGGCAGAGTGGTTAAGGCGATGGACTGCTAATCCATTGTGCTCTGCATGCATGGGTTCGAATCCCATCCTCATCGTGTAACAATTACATTTCTGTGCTTTATTTTGGCACTGGAAGATTTTGACTTTCACAAACACTGGGAAAATTGCTGACTGCCACAGCGAGAGCACAGGACTTGGTATCTGAGTGGTTAAGGCGATGGACTGCTAATCCATTGTGCTCTGCATGCATGGGTTAGAATCTCATTGTATAACAATTACAATTCTGTGCTTTATTTTGGCACTGGAAGATTTTGACTTTCACAAACACTGGTAAAATTGCTGACTGCCACAGGGAGAGCACAGGACTTGGTATCTGAGTGGTGAAGGCGATGAACTGCATGTGTGGATTATAACACCAACCTCTTCACAAAACATTTGTTATTTCCTCTCTTACATGGCCCCACATGAATATAGAATCCCTGCGCAATCCTAGAGTGACTAATAAGATTCAGGTATTGAAGAATAGCTTCACCAAGGGTAACCTCAATGGTGGGATTTGAACCGACACCTCAACACACTTAATCAAGCACTTGAGACCACTCGGCCTGACAACACGTTAGTTAAATGTCTCGATGGGATCGACACATGGCCTTGCCATTGCTCTGCCAAACTTTCATTGATTTCAATCTAGGGTTTACATACAGCAACTACAGTTTTTGAAAGTAATTTGCCACTCAAAATTCAGGATGAGGTGGCCGAGTGGTTAAGGCGATGGACTGCTAATCCATTGTGCTCTGCATGCATGGGTTCAATCCCATCCTCATCGTGTAACAATCACATTTCTGTGCTTTATTTTGGCACTGGAAGATTTTGACTTTCACAAACACTGGGAAAATTGCTGACTGCCACAGCGAGAGCACAGGACTTGGTATCAGTGGTGAAGGCGATGAACTGCATGTGTGGATTATAACACCAACCTCTTCACAAACATTTGTTATTTCCTCTCTTACATGGCCCCACATGAATATAGAATCCCTGCGCAATCCTAGAGTGACTAATAAGATTCAGGTATTGAAGAATAGCTTCACCAAGGGCAACCTCAATGGTGGGATTTGAACCGAATCAAGCACTTGAGACCACTGGAAGATTTTTGACAACACGTTTGTTAAATGTCTCGATGGGATCGACACATGGCCTTGCCATTGCTCTGCCTAACTTTCATTGATTTCAATCAAGGGTTTACATACAGCAACTACAGTTTTTTAAATTCATTTGCCACTTAAAATACAGGATGAGGTGGCCGAGTGGTTAAGGCGATGGACTGCTAATCCATTGTGCTCTGCATGCATGGGTTCGAATCCCATCCTCATCGTGTAACAATTACAATTCTGTGCTTTATTTTGGCACTGGAAGATTTTGACTTTCACAAACACTGGGAAAATTGCTGACTGCCACAGCGAGCACAGGACTTGGTATCTGAGTGGTTAAGGCGATGGACTGCTAATCCATTGTGCTCTGCATGCATGGGTTAGAATCTCATTGTATAACAATTACAATTCTGTGCTTTATTTTGGCACTGGAAGATTTTGACTTTCACAAACACTGGGAAAATTGCTGACTGCCACAGCGAGAGCACAGGACTTGGTATCCAGTGGTAAAGGCGATGAACTGCATGTGTGATTATAACACCAACCTCTTCACAAAACATTTGTTATTTCCTCTCTTACATGGCCCCACATGAATATAGAATCCCTGCGCAATCCTAGAGTGACTAATAAGATTCAGGTATTGAAGAATAGCTTCACCAAGGGTAACCTCAATGGTGGGATTTGAACCGACACCTCAACACACTTAATCAAGCACTTGAGACCACTCGGCCTGACAACACGTTAGTTAAATGTCTCGATGGGATCGACACATGGCTTCTTGCCAGTGCTCTACCAAACTTCATTGATTTCAATCTAGGGTTTACAACACGTTTGTTAAATGTCTCGATGGGATCGACACATGGCCTTGCCATTGCTCTGCCTAACTTTCATTGATTTCAATCAAGGGTTTTACATACAGCAAC
>NW_025751316.1:0-2500 GCF_021184085.1 Oncorhynchus gorbuscha
CTGTTCCCCAGTAGGCCGTCATTGTAAATAATATAATAATTTGTTCTTAACTAATTTTCCTAGTTCATTTAAATTTATACAATGGAAAATAAATAAACATAAATATGGGTATGGGTTGTATTTACAATGGTGTTGCCCCCTCCCCCATTTTCCCTCCCATCTTCCTACCTGTCTGTACAGCCTGTCATGACTAGCTACTGAACACAGGCATCATGGTCCCGCTGAACTATGGTGCAGCAGAAGTCAATGGAGCTAAACATACAAAGACCTCCTTCTCCCTCCAGCTCTCTCTCCCTCTCTATATGCCTTTCTTTTCATTGGATTTAACATTTGTCTCTCTCACCTCAAACTCAACATGTAGATCTCCTCCTCCTCTTGCACTCCTTCTCCTCTCCACTCCCCTCCCCTCGTCAGTTCCATAGAGGTCTGTAGTTACATGGCTGTCTGACCTGATCTTTGTCTCTGTCTGGACACACCATTAGACCTCCAGCAGCATGTCACAGAGGTGAAACAGGGAGGAGGGGAGGGTAGAGGTAAGGCATGCTGGCAGACAGTCAGGCAGAGAGGGAGGAGGAGAAATCTATATCTGCTCTCCAGGCTCACTGTTACACAGTGGGGTAGCAACTGTTTTTGTGTGTGTGTGTGTGTGTGTGTGTGTGTGTGTGTGTGTGTGTGTGTGTGTGTGTGTGTGTGTGTGTGTGTGTGTGTGTGTGTGTGTGTGTGTGTGTGTGTGTGTGTGTGTGTGTGTGTGTGTGTGTGTACAGTAGTGGTCCTGAAAGAGACCTGAGGGCCCTGCTCTCCTGATTAGTCATTTATCACTGGTGGCAGATCAGAGCAGCCCACACCAACCATAATCACTCTTTTCCGTTCTCTATCCCGCCATCTCCTCCCTCAATCCCCCTTCTATCCCTATGTATACCTCTGTATTCCCCATCTCCCCTTGCATACAACCATCTCCTCCCTCAATCCCCCCTTCTATCCCTATGTATACCTCTGTATTCCCCATCTCCCCTTGCATACAACCATCTCCTCCCTCAATCCCCCTTCTATCCCTATGTATACCTCTGTATTCCCCATCTCCCTTGCATACAACCATCTCCTCCCTCAATCCCCCTTCTATCCCTATGTATACCTCTGTATTCCCCATCTCCCTTGCATACAACCATCTCCTCCCTCAATCCCCCTTCTATCCCTATGTATACCTCTGTATTCCCCATCTCCCTTGCATACAACCATCTCCTCCCTCAATCCCCCTTCTATCCCTATGTATACCTCTGTATTCCCCATCTCCCCTTGCATACAACCATCTCCTCCCTCAATCCCCCTTCTATCCCTATGTATACCGCTGTATTCCCCATCTCCCTTGCATACAACCATCTCCTCCCTCAATCCCCCTTCTATCCCTATGTATACCTCTGTATTCCCCATCTCCCCTTGCATACAACCATCTCCTCCCTCAATCCCCCTTCTATCCCTATGTATACCTCTGTATTCCCTATCTCCCTTGCATACAACCATCTCCTCCCTCAATCCCCCTTCTATCCCTATGTATACCTCTGTATTCCCTATCTCCCCTTGCATACAACCATCTCCTCCTCAATCCCCCTTCTATCCCTATGTATACCTCTGTATTCCCCATCTCCCCTTGCATACAACCATCTCCTCCCTCAATCCCCCTTCTATCCCTATGTATACCTCTGTATTCCCTATCTCCCCTTGCATACAACCATCTCCTCCCTCAATCCCCCTTCTATCCCTATGTATACCTCTGTATTCCCTATCTCCCCTTGCATACAACCATCTCCTCCCTCAATCCCCTTCTATCCCTATGTATACCGCTGTATTCCCCATCTCCCCTTGCATACAACCATCTCCTCCCTCAATCCCCCTTCTATCCCTATGTATACCTCTGTATTCCCCATCTCCCCTTGCATACAACCATCTCCTCCCTCAATCCCCCTTCTATCCCTATGTATACCTCTGTATTCCCCATCTCCCCTTGCATACAACCATCTCCTCCCTCAATCCCCCTTCTATCCCTATGTATACCTCTGTATTCCCATCTCCCCTTGCATACAACCATATCCGCCTCGATCCCCCTGAATCCTTTCTTACATCACCCAGTATCTGAACTCTGATCCTGTCTTACCCCCATTCCCCAAACTCTGACAAAGAGGAAACGAGGGGAAAGGATAGGAGAGGAGAGGAGATGAGAGGAAGAGGAAGAGGAGGAAGAGAGGAGGAGGAGATGAGAGGAGACGAGAGGAACAGGAGAGCACGACATTATGACAGTCCCTACCCTTCCACCCCAGTCCCTTACTCTAGTCCTGACACTTAGACGGAGAGGGAATTATAATCATTGAGACATGCATGAGAGAGGGGGAGCAAATGTACTTAACCAGCTGACACGTCCCCCAGTCTGCCTATGCTCTGATTGGGGAGTAATTGTAAAAGCAGCTAGGAGGGAGAGAGGAGAGTAATCTGGAATATGCAGCCTGTC
>NW_025751316.1:7500-15719 GCF_021184085.1 Oncorhynchus gorbuscha
TAATAAAGCCCTTTTGCTGGGAAAAACGAACTCTGTTTGGCTGTGCCTGGCTCGAAGTGGGTGGACCTGTGCCCTCCCAGGCCCTCCCATTGCTGCACCCCTGCCCAGAAATGTGAAATCCATAGATTAGGGCCTAATTTATTTATTTAAATTTACTGATTTCCTTATATGAACTGTAACTTGTTGTTGAAATTGTTGCATGTTGCGTTTCTGTATCTGTTCTGTAGGCCGGAACTCTACAATATCACCCCTAGGACCCTACAACATCACCCTTGGGACCCTACAACATCACCCTTGGGACCCTACAACATCACCCCTGGGACCCTACAATATCAACCCTGGGACCCTACAATATCACCCCTGGGACCCTACAACATCAACCCTGGGACCCTACAACATCACCCCTGGGACCCTGCAACATCACAACCTGGGACCCTACAATATCACCCCTGAGACCCTACAATATCACCCCTGAGACCCTACAATATCACCCCTGAGACCCTACTATATCCTTCTCTCTCTCCCTCCTTTCTTGTCTTACCATCTCCCTCCCCCATGTCTTATCCCCTGACTCAATCCCATCTCTCTCTCTGTGATTCCCTAACCCCTTAGTGACTCACGCTCTCGTCTACACACCAGGGGTGTGTGGGGTATGGGTAAAGGTGAAGGGAGCATGGAAGACTGTGTATTTAGGATATTTAGGATAAAACAAAACAGTATTTCAGTCATGTGCAGCAACAAGCTTCCTCTGGTACTGAAGACTGTTAGGAAGCAAACATGCATCCTCGTTCTGTCACTCCTTCACATGTTTATTCCATCGTACCATCACCCTCCTTCTCCTTCTCTTCCACTCTCTCCCTCCTTCTCTTCCACTCTCACCCTCCTTCTCCTTCTCTTCCACTCTCTCCCTCCTTCTCCTTCTCTTCCACTCTCACCCTCCTTCTCCTTCTCTTCCACTCTCACCCTCCTTCTCTTCCACTCTCTCCCTCCTTCTCCTTCTCTTCCACTCTCTCCCTCCTTCTCCTTCTCTTCCACTCTCTCCCTCCTTCTCTTCCACTCTCACCCTCCTTCTCCTTCTCTTCCACTCTCTCCCTCCTTCTCCTTCTCTTCCACTCTCTCCCTCCTTCTCTTCCACTCTCACCCTCCTTCTCTTCCACTCTCTCCCTCCTTCTCCTTCTCTTCCACTCTCTCCCTCCTTCTCCTTCTCTTCCACTCTCACCCTCCTTCTCCTTCTCTTCCACTCTCACCCTCCTTCTCCTTCTCTTCCACTCTCACCCTCCTTCTCCTTCTCTTCCACTCTCTCCCTCCTTCTCCTTCTCTTCCACTCTCACCCTCCTTCTCCTTCTCTTCCACTCTCTCCCTCCTTCTCTTCCACTCTCTCCCTCCTTCTCCTTCTCTTCCACTCTCACCCTCCTTCTCCTTCTCTTCCACTCTCACCCTCCTTCTCCTTCTCTTCCACTCTCTCCCTCCTTCTCCTTCTCTTCCACTCTCACCCTCCTTCTCCTTCTCTTCCACTCTCTCCCTCCTTCTCTACCACTCTCTCCCTCCTTCTCCTTCTCTTCCACTCTCACCCTCCTTCTCCTTCTCTTCCACTCTCACCCTCCTTCTCCTTCTCTTCCACTCTCACCCTCCTTCTCCTTCTCTTCCACTCTCACCCTCCTTCTCCTTCTCTTCCACTCTCACCCTCCTTCTCCTTCTCTTCCACTCTCACCCTCCTTCTCCTTCTCTTCCACTCTCACCCTCCTTCTCCTTCTCTTCCACTCTCTCCCTCCTTCTCCTTCTCTTCCACTCTCTCCCTCCTTCTCCTTCTCTTCCACTCTCTCCCTCCTTCTCCTTCTCTTCCACTCTCTCCCTCCTTCTCCTTCTCTTCCACTCTCTCCCTCCTTCTCTTCCACTCTCACCCTCCTTCTCCTTCTCTTCCACTCTCTCCCTCCTTCTCTTCCACTCTCACCCTCCTTCTCCTTCTCTTCCACTCTCTCCCTCCTTCTCTTCCACTCTCACCCTCCTTCTCCTTCTCTTCCACTCTCTCCCTCCTTCTCTTCCACTCTCACCCTCCTTCTCCTTCTCTTCCACTCTCTCCCTCCTTCTCTTCCACTCTCACCCTCCATCTCCTTCTCTTCCACTCTCTCCCTCCTTCTCTTCCACTCTCTCCCTCCTTCTCCTTCTCTTCCACTCTCTCCCTCCTTCTCCTTCTCTTCCACTCTCTCCCTCCTTCTCTTCCACTCTCACCCTCCTTCTTCTTCTCTTCCACTCTCTCCCTCCTTCTCCTTCTCTTCCACTCTCTCCCTCCTTCTCTTCCACTCTCACCCTCCTTCTCCTTCACTTCCACTCTCTCCCTCCTTCTCTTCCACTCTCACCCTCCTTCTCCTTCTCTTCCACTCTCACCCTCCTTCTCCTTCACTTCCACTCTCTCCCTCCTTCTCTTCCACTCTCTCCCTCCTTCTCCTTCTCTTCCACTCTCTCCCTCCTTCTCTTCCACTCTCACCCTCCTTCTTCTTCTCTTCCACTCTCTCCCTCCTTCTCCTTCTCTTCCACTCTCTCCCTCCTTCTCTTCCCTCTCACCCTCCTTCTCCTTCACTTCCCTCTCTCCCTCCTTCTCTTCCTCTCACCCTCCTTCTCCTTCTCTTCACTCTCACCCTCCTTCTCCTTCTCTTCCACTCTCTCCCTCCTTCTCCTTCTCTTCCACTCTCTCCCTCCTTCTCCTTCTCTTCCACTCTCTCCCTCCTTCTCCTTCTCTTCCACTCTCTCCCTCCTTCTTCTTCTCTTCCACTCTCTCCCTCCTTCTCCTTCTCTTCCACTCTCTCCCTCCTTCTCTTCCACTCTCACTCTCCTTCTCCTTCACTTCCCCTCTCCCTCCTTCTCTTCCACTCTCTCCCTCCTTCTCCTTCTCTTCCCACTCTCCCTCCTTCTCCTTCTCTTCCACTCTCTCCCTCCTTCTCCTTCTCTTCCACTCTCTCCCTCCTTCTCCTTCTCTTCCATCTCTCCCTCCTTCTCCTTCTCTTCCCTCTCTCCCTCCTTCTCCTTCTCTTCCACTCTCTCCCTCCTTCTCCTTCTCTTCCACTCTCTCCCTCCTTCTCCTTCTCTTCCACTCTCTCCCTCCTTCTCCTTCTCTTCCACTCTCTCCCTCCTTCTCCTTCTCTTCCACTCTCTCCCTCCTTCTCCTTCTCTTCCACTCTCTCCCTCCTTCTCCTTCTCTTCCTCTCACCCTCCTTCTCCTTCTCTTCCCTCTCACCCTCCTTCTCCTTCTCTTCCACTCTCTCCCTCCTTCTCCTTCTCTTCCACTCTCACCCTCCTTCTCCTTCTCTTCCACTCTCTCCCTCCTTCTCTTCCACTCTCTCCCTCCTTCTCCTTCTCTTCCACTCTCACCCTCCTTCTCCTTCTCTTCCACTCTCACCCTCCTTCTCCTTCTCTTCCACTCTCACCCTCCTTCTCCTTCTCTTCCACTCTCACCCTCCTTCTCCTTCTCTTCCACTCTCACCCTCCTTCTCCTTCTCTTCCACTCTCACCCTCCTTCTCCTTCTCTTCCACTCTCACCCTCCTTCTCCTTCTCTTCCATCTCTCCTCCTTCTCCTTCTCTTCCATCTCTCCCTCCTTCTCCTTCTCTTCCACTCTCTCCCTCTCTTCTCCTTCTCTTCCACTCTCTCCCTCCTTCCTTCTTTCCTCTCTCTCCTCTTCCTCTCTCCTTCTCCTCCCTCTCTCTCCTCCTTCTCTTCCACTCTCACCCTCCTTCTCCTTCTCTTCCACTCTCTCCCTCCTTCTCTTCCACTCTCACCCTCCTTCTCCTTCTCTTCCCTCTCTCCCTCCTTCTCTTCCTCTCACCCTCCTTCTCCTCTCTCTTCCTCTCTCCCTCCTTCTCTTCCTCTCACCCTCCTTCTCCTTCTCTCCACTCTCTCCCTCCTTCTCTTCCTCTCTCCCTCCTTCTCCTTCTCTTCCCTCTCTCTCTCCTTCTCCTTCTCTTCCTCTCTCCCTCCTTCTCTTCCTCTCATCCTCCTTCTTCTTCTCTCTCACTCTCTCCCTCCTTCTCCTTCTCTTCCTCTCTCCCTCCTTCTCTTCCTCTCTCACCCTCCTTCTCCTTCCTCCTCTCTCCCTCCTTCTCTTCCTCTCACCCTCCTTCTCCTTCTCTTCCTCTCACTCCTCCTTCTCCTCTCTCTTCCTCTCTCTCCCTCCTTCTCCTTCTCTCCTCTCTCCTCCCTTCTCCTTCTCTTCCTCTCTCCCTCCTTCTCCTTCTCTCTCCATCTCCCTCCCTCCTTCTCCTCTCTCTCCCTCTCTCCTCCCTCCTTCTCCTTCTCTTCCTCTCTCTCCCTCCTCTCTCTCTTCTCTCCTCCTTCTCCTCCCTCCCTCTCTCCCTCCTCTCTCTTCCTCTCTCACCTCTCCTTCTCCTTCTCTTCCCTCTCCTCCTTCTCTCTCTCTCTTCCTCTTCCTCTCCCTCCTTCTCCTCTCTCTTCCTCTTCTCTCCCTCCTTCTCCTTCTCTCTCCTCTCTCTCCTCTCTCTCCTCTCTCTCTTCCTCCTCTCTCTCTTCCCTCTCCTCCTCTCCTCTCTCTCTCCCTCTCTCCCTCCTTCTCCTTCTCTTCCACTCTCTCCCTCCTTCTCCTCTCTTCCCTCTCTCCTCCTTCCTTCCACTCTCTCCCTCCTTCTCCTTCTCTTCCCTCTCTCCCTCCTTCTCCTTCTCTCTCCTCTCTCTCCCTCCTTCTCCTTCTCTCTCCTCTCCTCTCCTCCTTCTCCTTCTCTTCCACTCTCTCCCTCCTTCTCCTTCTCTTCCACTCTCTCCCTCCTTCTCCTTCTCTTCCTCTCTCCCTCCTTCTCCTTCTCTTCCCTCTCTCCTCCTTCTCTTCCCTCTTCCCTCCTTCTTCTTCTCTTCCTCTCTCCTCCCTCCTTCTCTCCTTCTCCCTCTTCTCTTCCTCTCACCTCCTTCTCTTCCTCCTCTCTCCTCTT
Organism: Oncorhynchus gorbuscha; assembly: GCF_021184085.1. Taxonomy (NCBI): domain Eukaryota; kingdom Metazoa; phylum Chordata; class Actinopteri; order Salmoniformes; family Salmonidae; genus Oncorhynchus; species Oncorhynchus gorbuscha. Next base: position 12,434 of record NW_025751316.1, read on the forward strand.
CTCTTCCTCCCTCCTTCTCCTTCTCTTCCACTCTCTCCCTCCTTCTCCTTCTCTTCCCTCTCTCCTCCTTCTCCTTCTCTTCCACTCTCTCCCTCCTTCTCCTTCTCTCCTCTCTCCCTCCTTCTCCTTCTCTCCTCTCTCCCTCCTCTCTCTCTCCTTCTCTCTCTCTCTTCCTCCCTCCTTCTCCTCTCCTCTCCTCCTCCCTCCTCTCTCTTCTCTACTCTTCTCCTCCTCCTCCTCTCTCCCTCTCTCTCCCTCCTTCTCCTCTCCCTCTTCCCTCTCCTCCCTCCTTCTCCTTCTCTTCCACTCTCTCCCTCTCTCTTCTCCTCTCCTCTCTCTTCACTCTCCCTCCTCCTCCTCTCTTCCCCTCTCTCCTCTCCTTCTCCTCTCTCCTCTCCTTCCTCCTCTCTCCTCCTCCTCTTCCCTCCTCCTTCTCCCTCTCCTCCTCTCTCTCTCTCACTTCTCCTCCTTCTCCTCTCTTCCTCCTCCTCCTCCTTCTCTTCCACTCTCTCCCTCCTTCTCCTTCTCTCCTCTCTCCCTCCTTCTCCTTCTCTTCCTCTTACCCTCCTTCTCCTCCTCCTCTCCCTCCTCTCTTCCCTCTCTCTCCTCCTTCTCCATCCTCCTCCTTCTCCTCTCTCTCCTCCTCTCCTTCTCTCTCTCTCCCTCCTTCTCCTTCTCTTCCTCTCTCCTCTCTTCTCCTTCTCTTCTACTCTCTCCCTCCTTCTCCTTCTCTCTCCTCCTCTTCTCCTCCTTCTCCTCTCTTCCCTCTCTCCCTCCTTCTCCTTCCTCTTCCACTCTCTCCCTCCTTCTCCTTCTCTTCCCTCTCATCCTCCTTCTCCTCCTCCCTCCTCCCTCCTTCTCCTTCTCTCTCCTCTCTCCCTCCTTCTCCTCTCTTCCTCTCCCCTCCTTCTCTTCCACTCTCTCTCCTCTCTTCTCTTCCACTCTCTCCTCCTTCTCCTTCCTCTTCCACTCTCCTCTCCTTCTCCTTCTCTTCCTCTCATCCTTCTCTTCACTCTCTCCTCCTTCTCCTTCTCTTCTCTCTCTCTTTCCTCCTCTCCTCCCTCCTCTTCTCTTCTCTCTCCCTCCTTCTTCTTCTCTTCCTCCTATCTCTTCCGCTTCTTCCTATCTTCCTTCCTCTCTCTTCTCCTTCTCTTCCATCTCTTCCTCCTTCTCTTTTCCTCCCTTCCCTCCTTCTCCTTCTTCCTTCCTCTCTTCCTCCTTCTCCTTCTCTTCACTCTCCTCTCTTCCCTTCCTCCTCTCCTTCTCTCTCTCATCATCCTTCTCTCCTTCTCTTCCTCTCCTCTCCTTCTTCCTTCCTTCTCATTCTCCCCCTTCTCCTCCTCTTCCTTCTCTTCCTCCTTCTCCTTCTCTTCCACTCCTCCCTCCTTCCTCCCTTCTCTTCCTCTCTCTCTCTCCTTCTCCCTTCTCTTCCCTACTCTCATCCTCCTTCTCCCTCTCCTTCCCTCTCTCCTCCTTCTCCTTCTCTTACTCCTCTCTCCTCTCCTCCTTCTCCTCTTCCACTCTCTTCCTCCTTCCCTCCTCTTCCCTCTCTCCCTCCTTCTCCATCTCTCTTCTCTCTCCCTCCATTCTCTTCCCTCTCTCCTCCTCTCCTTCTCTTCTCTCTCTCCTCCTTCTCTCCTTCCCTCTCTCCCCATTCTCCTCCTCTTCTCCTTCTCCCTCCTCCTCCTTCCCTCCACTCTCATCCTCTTCTCTCTCTCCCTCTCCCTCCTTCTCTTCCCTCCTCCCTCCTCTCCTTCTCCTCCTCTTCCCTCCTTCTCCTACTCTTCTCCCTTCCCTCCTCTCTTCCTCTCACTTCTCACCCTCCCTCTCCTTCTCTTCCACTCTCCTCCCTCCCTTCTCCTTCTTTCCTCTCCCCTCCTCTCCTTCCTTCCTCTCTCCCTCCTTCTCATTTCTTCCTCTCCTCCCTTCTTCTCCTTCTCTTCCTCTCTCATTCCTCCTTCTCTTCTACTCTTCTACCTTCATTCTCCTTCTCTTCCTCTCTCCTTCTCCTTCTCCTTCTCTCTCCACTCTATCCCTCCTTCTCCTATACTCCTCCTCTCTCCCTCCTCTCTCCTTCTCTTCTCTCTCTCTCATCCTTCTCTTCCTACCTTCTCCCTCCTTCTCCTTCTCTTCCTCTCTCTCCATCACTTCTCATCTCCCCTTCCCTCCTCTCCTTCCTTCTCCTTCCCTCCTACCTCTCTCCCTCCATCCCTCCTTCTCTTCCTCTCTCCTCCTCCTTCTACTTCCTCTCCCCCTCCATTCTCCTTCTCCTCCCTCTCACCCTTCCTTCTCTTCCCTCTCACCCTCCTTACTCCCTTCTCTTCCACTCTCTTCCTCCTTCTCCTTCCTCTTCTCTCCCTCCTTCTCCTTCTCTTCCTTCTCTCTCCTCCCTTCTCTTCCTCTCTCCCTCCTTCTCTCTCCTCTCTCCCTCCTTCTCTTCCATGTCTCTTCCTCCCTCATCTTCCTCTCCTCTCCTTCTATTTACTCTTCCACTCTCTCCTCCTCCTCTTCCACTCTCTCCTTCCTCCTCCTCCTTCCACTCTCTCTCCCTCCTTCTCTTCCACTCTCTCCCTCCTTCCTTCTCTCTCCCTCCTTCTCTTCCATCTTCTCCCTCCTTCTCTTCCACTCTCTCCCTCTCTATCGTACTTCCCATCTCTACCCTCCTTCTCCTTCTCTTCCCTCTCTCCCTCCTTCTCCTTCTCTTCCATCTCTCCCTCGCTTCTTCTCCACTTCATCCTCCTTCTTCTTCTCTTCCTCTCTCTCCTTCCTTCTCTTCCACTCTCTCGCCTCCTTCCTCTTCCTAATCTCTCCCTCCTTCTTCTTCCTTCCCTCTCATCTCCTTCTCATTTCTCTTCTCCTCTCTCCCTCCTTCTCCTGCTCTTCACACTCTTCCATCCTTCTCCTTCTTCCCTCTCTCTTCCTTCTTCTTCCCTTCCACTCTACTCCTCCTTCTCCTTCTCTTCCCTCTCTCCCTCCTTGTCATTCTCTTCCACTCTTCCTCCTTCTCTTCTCTTCCTCTCTCCCTCCTTCTCCTTCCATTCCACTCTCTCCCTCCTTCTCTCCCTTCCTCCTCTCCATCTCCTTCTCTTCCCCCACCCTCCTTCTCTTCCTCTCCCTCCTTCTCCTTCTCTTCCCTCTCCTCCTTCTCTTCTCTCTCATCTCCTTCTCCTTCTCTCCTTCTTCCCTCCTTCTCCTTCCTTCCACTTCTCCTCTCTTCCTCTCCTCTCCTACTCCTTCTCTTCCCTCTCTCCTCATCATCTCCACTTCCTGACTCCCTCCTCCCTCT
>NW_025751317.1:0-15717 GCF_021184085.1 Oncorhynchus gorbuscha
ATCAAATCAAATCAAATCAAATTTATTTATATAGCCCTTCGTACATCAGCTGATATCTCAAAGTGCTGTACAGAAACCCAGCCTAAAACCCCAAACAGCAAACAATGCAGGTGTAAAAGCACGGTGGCTAGGAAAAACTCCCTAGAAAGGCCAAAACCTAGGAAGAAACCTAGAGAGGAACCGGGCTATGTGGGGTGGCCAGTCCTCTTCTGGCTGTGCCGGGTAGAGATTATAACAGAACATGACCAAGATGTTCAAATGTTCATAAATGACCAGCATGGTCAAATAATAATAAGGCAGAACAGTTGAAACTGGAGCAGCAGCACAGTCAGATGGACTGGGGACAGCAAGGAGCCATCATGTCAGGTAGTCCTGGGGCACGGTCCTAGGGCTCAGGTCCTCCGAGAGAGAAAGAAAGAGAGAATTAGAGAGAGCATATGTGGGGTGGCCAGTCCTCTTCTGGCTGTGCCAGGTGGAGATTATAACAGAACGTGGCCAAGATGTTCAAATGTTCATAAATGACCAGCATGGTTGAATAATAGTAAGGCAGAACAGTTGAAACTGAGCAGGAGCATGGCCAGGTGGACTGGGGACAGCAAGGAGTCCTCATGTCAGGTAGTCCTGGGACATGGTCCTAGGGCCCAGGCCAGTTGAAACTGGAGCAGCAGCATGGCCAGGTGGACTGGGGACAGCAAGGAGTCATCATGTCAGGTAGTCCTGGGGCATGGTTCTAGGGCTCAGGTCCTCCGAGAGAGAGAAAGAAAGAGAGAAGGAGAGAATTAGAGAACGCACACTTAGATTTACACAGGACACCGAATAGGACAGGAGAAGTACTCCAGATAAACAAACTGACCCTAGCCCCCGACACATAAACTACTGCAGCATAAATACTGGAGGCTGAGACAGGAGGGGTCAGGAGACACTGTGGCCCCATCCGAGGACACCCCGGACAGGGCCAAACAGGAAGGATATAACCCCACCCACTTTGCCAAAGCACAGCCCCCACACCACTAGAGGGAAATCTTCAACCACCAACTTACCATCCTGAGACAAGGCCGAGTATAGCCCACAAAGATCTCCGACACGGTACAACCCAAGGGGTGGGGGAACCAGACAGGCCGACCACAACAGTGAATCAACCCACCCAGGTGACGCATCCCCCCAGGGACGGCACGAGAGAGCCCCAGCAAGCCAGTGACTCAGCCCCCGTAACAGGGTTAGGAGGCAGAGAATCCCAGTGGAAAACGGGGAACCGGCCAGGCAGAGACAGCAAGGGGCGGTTCGTTGCTCCAGAGCCTTCCGTTCACCTTCCCACTCCTGGGCCAGACTACACTCAATCATATGACCCACTGAAGAGATGAGTCTTCAGTAAAGACTTAAAGGTTGAGACCGAGTTTGCGTCTCTGACATGGGTAGGCAGACCGTTCCATAAAATGGAGCTCTATAGGAGAAAGCCCTGCCTCCAGCTGTTTGCTTAGAAATTCTAGGGACAATTAGGAGGCCTGCGTCTTGTGACCGTAGCGTACGTATAGGTATGTACGGCAGGACCAAATCAGAGAGGTAGGTAGGAGCAAGCCCATGTAATGCTTTGTAGGTTAGCAGTAAAACCTTGAAATCAGCCCTTGCTTTGACAGGAAGCCAGTGTAGAGAGGCTAGCACTGGAGTAATATGATCAAATTTTTTGGTTCTAGTCAGGATTCTAGCAGCCGTATTTAGCACTAACTGAAGTTTATTTAGTGCTTTATCCGGGTAGCCGGAAAATAGAGCATTGCAGTAGTCTAACCTAGAAGTGACAAAGCATGGATTAATTTTTCTGCATCATTTTTGGACAGAAAGTTTCTGATTTTTGCAATGTTACGTAGATGGAAAAAAGCTGTCCTCGAAATGGTCTTGATATGTTCTTCAAAAGAGAGATCAGGGTCCAGAGTAACGCCGAGGTCCTTCACAGTTTTATTTGAGACGACTGTACAACCATTAAGATTAATTGTCAGATTCAACAGAAGATCTCTTTGTTTCTTGGGACCTAGAACAAGCATCTCTGTTTTGTCCGAGTTTAATAGTAGAAAGTTTGCAGCCATCCACTTCCTTATGTCTGAAACACATGCTTCTAGCGAGGGCAATTTTGGTGCTTCACCATGTTTCATTGAAATGTACAGCTGTGTGTCATCCGCATAGCAGTGAAAGTTTACATTATGTTTTCTGAATAACATCCCCAAGAGGTAAAATATATAGTGAAAACAATAGTGGTCCTAAAACAGAACCTTGAGGAACACCGAAATGTACAGTTGATTTGTCAGAGGACAAACCATTCACAGAGACAAACTGATATCTTTCCGACAGATAAGACCTAAACCAGGCCAGAACATGTCCGTGTAGACCAATTTGGGTTTCCAATCTCTCCAAAAGAATGTGGTGATCGATGGTATCAAAAGCAGCACTAAGGTCTAGGAGCACGAGGACAGATGCAGAGCCTCGGTCCGATGCCATCAAAATGTCATTTACCACCTTCACAAGTGCCGTCTCAGTGCTATGATGGGGTCTAAAACCAGACTGAAGCATTTCGTATACATTGTTTGTCTTCAGGAAGGCAGTGAGTTGCTGCGCAACAGCCTTCTCTAAAATCTTTGAGAGGAATGGAAGATTCGATATAGGCCGATAGTTTTTTATATTTTCTGGGTCAAGGTTTGGCTTTTTCAAGAGAGGCTTTATTACTGCCACTTTTAGTGAGTTTGGTACACATCCAGTGGATAGAGAGCCGTTTATTATGTTCAACATAGGAGGGCCAAGCACAGGAAGCAGCTCTTTCAGTAGTTTAGTTGGAATAGGGTCCAGTATACAGCTTGAAGGTTTAGAGGCCATGATTATTTTCATCATTGTGTCAAGAGATATAGTACTAAAACACTTGAGCGTCTCTCTTGATCCTAGGTCCTGGCAGAGTTGTGCAGACTCAGGACAACTGAGGTTTGGAGGAATACGCAGGTTTAAAGAGGAGTCCGTAATTTGCTTTCTAATAATCATAATCTTTTCCTCAAAGAAGTTCATGAATTTATCACTGCTAAAGTGCAAGTCATCCTCTCTTGGGGAATGCTGCTTTTTAGTTAGCTTTGCCACAGTATCAAAAAGGAATTTCGGATTGTTCTTATTTTCCTCAATTAAGTTAGAAAAATAGGACGATCGAGCAGCAGTAAGGGCTCTTCGGTACTGCACGGTACCATCCTTCCAAGCTAGTCGGAAGACTTCCAGTTTGGTGTGGCGCCATTTCCGTTCCAATTTTCTGGAAGCTTGCTTCAGAGCTCGAAGGCAGAATTAGAGGGAGAAAGAAAGAGAGAGAAGAAAGGAAGAGGAATTGAGGGGAGACAGAGAGACGTGAGATGTGTTAATGGGTCATGATTGGTGTGTTTTAAAGTCCCGCCCCCCTGTGTTAATGGGTCATGATTGGTGTGTTTTAAAGTCCCGCCCCCCTGTGTTAATGGGTCATGATTGGTGTGTTTTAAAGTCCCGCCCCCCTGTGTTAATGGGTCATGATTGGTGTGTTTTAAAGTCCCGCCCCCCTGTGTTAATGGGTCATGATTGGTGTGTTTTAAAGTCCCGCCCCCCTGTGTTAATGGGTCATGATTGGTGTGTTTTAAAGTCCCGCCCCCCTGTGTTAATGGGTCATGATTGGTGTGTTTTAAAGTCCCGCCCCCTGTGTTAATGGGTCATGATTGGTGTGTTTTAAAGTCCCACCCCCCCCTGTGTTAATGGCGCCTTTCATCTTACCGTCTTTGGCACTAAATCATAAACATTCTATTGTTGTCTGACATCAAACTTGTACTTGTCAATCACATAGCTTTAAATACATTTATCCTCTCCATTTAAATGTCTGTAGTTCTGTCCTTGAGCTATTCCTTCCTATTGGCACATAAATGCATTTAGCCTGGGGGAATGTATACTGGCATTTAGCCTGGGGAATGAACACTGGCATTTAGCCTGGGGAATGTATACTGGCATTTAGCCTGGGGGAATGTATACTGGCATTTAGCCTGGGGGAATGAACACTGGCATTTAGCCTGGGGAATGTATACTGGCATTTAGCCTGGGGGAATGAACACTGGCATTTAGCCTGGGGGAATGTATACTGGCATTTAGCCTGGGGGAATGTATACTGGCATTTAGCCTGGGGGAATGAACACTGGCATTTAGCCTGGGGGAATGTATACTGGCATTTAGCCTGGGGGAATTTATACTGGCATTTAGCCTGGGGGAATGAACACTGGCATTTAGACTGGGGGAATGTATACTGGCATTTAGCCTGGGGGAATTTATACTGGCATTTAGCCTGGGGGAATGTATACTGGCATTTAGCCTGGGGGAATTTATACTGGCATTTAGCCTGGGGGAATGAACACTGGCATTTAGCCTGGGGGAATGTATACTGGCATTTAGCCTGGGGGAATTTATACTGGCATTTAGCCTGGGGGAATGAACACTGGCATTTAGACTGGGGGAATGTATACTGGCATTTAGCCTGGGGGAATTTATACTGGCATTTAGCCTGGGGGAATGTATACTGGCATTTAGCCTGGGGGAATTTATACTGGCATTTAGCCTGGGGGAATGAACACTGGCATTTAGCCTGGGGGAATGTATACTGGCATTTAGCCTGGGGGAATTTATACTGGCATTTAGCCTGGGGGAATGTATACTGGCATTTAGCCTGGGGGAATGTATACTGGCATTTAGCCTGGGGAATGTATACTGGCATTTAGCCTGGGGGAATTTATACTGGCATTTAGCCTGGGGGAATGTATACTGGCATTTAGCCTGGGGGAATTTATACTGGCATTTAGCCTGGGGGAATGTATACTGGCATTTAGCCTGGGGGAATGAACACTGGCATTTAGCCTGGGGGAATTTATACTGGCATTTAGCCTGGGGGAATGTATACTGGCATTTAGCCTGGGGGAATGAACACTGGCAATTAGCCTGGGGGAATGTATACTGGCATTTAGCCTGGGGGAATTTATACTGGCATTTAGCCTGGGGGAATGTATACTGGCATTTAGCCTGGGGGAATGTATACTGGCATTTAGCCTTGCATTTCGTCTTTTCTTCTTGACTTTGAAAAGCAAGTGTTTAAAGGGCCTTATATTTAGGAAATACATTTTTTAAATATTTTTTTACCTTTATAAAAAAGTCCGTTAAGAACAAATTCTTATTTTCAATGACGGCCTAGGAACAGTGGGTTAACTGGTCTAGGAACAGTGGGTTAACTGGTCTAGGAACAGTGGGTTAACTGGTCTAGGAACAGTGGGTTAACTGGTCTAGGAACAGTGGGTTAACTGGTCTAGGAACAGTGGGTTAACTGGTCTAGGAACAGTGGGTTAACTGGTCTAGGAACAGTGGGTTAACTGCCTGTTCAGGAGCAGAACAACAGATTTGTACCTTGTCAGCTGGGGGGTTTGAACTTGCAACCTTCCGGTTACTAGTCCAACGCTCTAACCACTAGGCTACCCTGCCGCCCCTACACTCTAACCACTAGGCTACCCTGCCGCCCCTCCACTCTAACCACTAGGCTACCCTGCCACCTCTACACTCTAACCACTAGGCTACCCTGCCGCCCTCCACTCTAACCACTAGGCTACCCTGCCTCCTCTACACTCTAACCACTAGGCTACCCTGCCGCCCCTCCACTCTAACCACTAGGCTACCCTGCCACCCCTCCACTCTAACCACTAGGCTACCCTGCCGCCCTCCACTCTAACCACTAGGCTACCCTGCCTCCTCTACACTCTAACCACTAGGCTACCCTGCCTCCTCTACACTCTAACCACTAGGCTACCTGCCCCCTCTACACTCTAACCACTAGGCTACCCTGCCTCCTCTACACTCTAACCACTAGGCTACCTGCCCCCTCTACACTCTAACCACTAGGCTACCCTGCCTCCTCTACACTCTAACCACTAGGCTACCCTGCCACCTCTACACTCTAACCACTAGGCTACCCTGCCTCCTCTACACTCTAACCACTAGGCTACCCTGCCTCCTCTACACTCTAACCACTAGGCTACCTGCCCCTCTACACTCTAACCACTAGGCTACCCTGCCTCCTCTACACTCTAACCACTAGGCTACCCTGCCTCCTCTACACTCTAACCACTAGGCTACCCTGCCTCCTCTACACTCTAACCACTAGGCTACCCTGCCTCCCTCTACACTCTAACCACTAGGCTACCCTGCCACCTCTACACTCTAACCACTAGGCTACCCTGCCGCCCTCCACTCTAACCACTAAGCTACCCTGCCTCCTCTACACTCTAACCACTAGGCTACCCTGCCGCCCCTCCACTCTAACCACTAAGCTACCCTGCCTCCTCTACACTCTAACCACTAGGCTACCTGCCCCCTCTACACTCTAACCACTAGGCTACCCTGCCTCCTCTACACTCTAACCACTAGGCTACCCTGCCACCTCTACACTCTAACCACTAGGCTACCCTGCCTCCTCTACACTCTAACCACTAGGCTACCCTGCCTCCTCTACACTCTAACCACTAGGCTACCTGCCCCCTCTACACTCTAACCACTAGGCTACCCTGCCTCCTCTACACTCTAACCACTAGGCTACCCTGCCTCCTCTACACTCTAACCACTAGGCTACCCTGCCTCCTCTACACTCTAACCACTAGGCTACCCTGCCTCCTCTACACTCTAACCACTAGGCTACCCTGCCACCTCTACACTCTAACCACTAGGCTACCCTGCCGCCCCTCCACTCTAACCACTAAGCTACCCTGCCTCCTCTACACTCTAACCACTAGGCTACCCTGCCGCCCTCCACTCTAACCACTAAGCTACCCTGCCTCCTCTACACTCTAACCACTAGGCTACCCTGCCGCCTCTACACTCTAACCACTAGGCTACCCTGCCGCCTCTACACTCTAACCACTAGGCTACCCCTGCCGCCTCTACACTCTAACCACTAGGCTACCCTGCCGCCTACACTCTAACCACTAGGCTACCCTGCCGCCTCTACACTCTAACCACTAGGCTACCCTGCCACCTCTCCACTCTAACCACTAGGCTACCTGCCGCCTCTACACTCTAACCACTAGGCTACCCTGCCACCTCTCCACTCTAACCACTAGGCTACCCTGCCGCCTCTACACTCTAACCACTAGGCTACCCTGCCACCTCTCCACTCTAACCACTAGGCTACCCTGCCACCTCTCCACTCTAACCACTAGGCTACCCTGCCGCCTACACTCTAACCACTAGGCTACCCTGCCACCTCTCCACTCTAACCACTAGGCTACCCTGCCGCCTCTACACTCTAACCACTAGGCTACCCTGCCACCTCTCCACTCTAACCACTAGGCTACCCTGCCACCTCTCCACTCTAACCACTAGGCTACCCTGCCACCTCTCCACTCTAACCACTAGGCTACCCTGCCACCTCTCCACTCTAACCACTAGGCTACCCTGCCACCTCTACACTCTAACCACTAGGCTACCCTGCCGCCCCTCCACTCTAACCACTAAGCTACCCTGCCTCCTCTACACTCTAACCACTAGGCTACCCTGCCGCCCCTCCACTCTAACCACTAAGCTACCCTGCCTCCTCTACACTCTAACCACTAGGCTACCTGCCCCCTCTACACTCTAACCACTAGGCTACCCTGCCTCCTCTACACTCTAACCACTAGGCTACCCTGCCACCTCTACACTCTAACCACTAGGCTACCCTGCCTCCTCTACACTCTAACCACTAGGCTACCCTGCCTCCTCTACACTCTAACCACTAGGCTACCTGCCCCCTCTACACTCTAACCACTAGGCTACCCTGCCTCCTCTACACTCTAACCACTAGGCTACCCTGCCTCCTCTACACTCTAACCACTAGGCTACCCTGCCTCCTCTACACTCTAACCACTAGGCTACCCTGCCTCCTCTACACTCTAACCACTAGGCTACCCTGCCACCTCTACACTCTAACCACTAGGCTACCCTGCCGCCCCTCCACTCTAACCACTAAGCTACCCTGCCTCCTCTACACTCTAACCACTAGGCTACCCTGCCGCCCCTCCACTCTAACCACTAAGCTACCCTGCCTCCTCTACACTCTAACCACTAGGCTACCCTGCCGCCTCTACACTCTAACCACTAGGCTACCCTGCCGCCTCTACACTCTAACCACTAGGCTACCCTGCCGCCTCTACACTCTAACCACTAGGCTACCCTGCCGCCTCTACACTCTAACCACTAGGCTACCCTGCCGCCTCTACACTCTAACCACTAGGCTACCCTGCCACCTCTCCACTCTAACCACTAGGCTACCTGCCGCCTCTACACTCTAACCACTAGGCTACCCTGCCACCTCTCCACTCTAACCACTAGGCTACCCTGCCGCCTCTACACTCTAACCACTAGGCTACCCTGCCACCTCTCCACTCTAACCACTAGGCTACCCTGCCACCTCTCCACTCTAACCACTAGGCTACCCTGCCGCCTCTACACTCTAACCACTAGGCTACCCTGCCACCTCTCCACTCTAACCACTAGGCTACCCTGCCGCCTCTACACTCTAACCACTAGGCTACCCTGCCACCTCTCCACTCTAACCACTAGGCTACCCTGCCACCTCTCCACTCTAACCACTAGGCTACCCTGCCACCTCTCCACTCTAACCACTAGGCTACCCTGCCACCTCTCCACTCTAACCACTAGGCTACCCTGCCACCTCTCCACTCTAACCACTAGGCTACCCTGCCGCCTCTACACTCTAACCACTAGGCTACCCTGCCACCTCTCCACTCTAACCACTAGGCTACCCTGCCACCTCTCCACTCTAACCACTAGGCTACCCTGCCACCTCTCCACTCTAACCAACATTTTGAGTAGACAACTATTTATTGACCATAACAGGAAAATACATGGCAATTATTTACAAATGATTTCCAGGTAGGCTACGGCAGGCTGCTAACTTCCAGGTAGGCTACGGCAGGCTGCTAACTTTCAGGTAGGCTACGGCAGGCTGCTAACTTCCAGGTAGGCTACGGCAGGCTGCTAACTTCCTGGTAGGCTACGGCAGGCTGCTAACTTTCAGGTAGGCTACGGCAGGCTGCTAACTTCCAGGTAGGCTACGGCAGGCTGCTAACTTCCTGGTAGGCTACGGCAGGCTGCTAACCTCCTGGTAGGCTACGGCAGGCTGCTAACTTCCAGGTGGGCTACGGCAGGCTGCTAACTTCCAGGTAGACTACGGCAGGCTGCTAACTTCCTGTTGAAGTGAAATGTGAAAAAACAAAAGCAGTGGAACACCTGAATTAAGAACATGCAGCTGTCAGGATACCATGACAACGGTTCCGACAACAGGGTCAAAGTTGAATGTCTCTTGCTCCTTCCCCGGTAAAAGGAACAGCTATATAAAAGGCTAGTGAAACTGAGGTAACAATAGGGCTCTTTGAAAGAAACATGTTTTTACAGACAACATACCGTGATTCCTGTGTGAAAGCACTAAGATATAAGAAGGGAGGTGAAGGGAGAGGAAGTTAAAAAGAATGGAAGAGAGAAAGAGAGATATGGAAAGGGTGAGAAGAAGGCAGAGTTAGAGTTAGAGAGAAAGAGAAAGAGGGAAATGAGGAAGGGGGTTAGAGAGAGAGAGAAAGGAAGAGGGAAATGAAGAAGGGGGTTAGAGAGAGAGAGAGAAAGAAAGAGGGAAATGAAGAAAGGGGTTAGAGAGAGAGAGAGAAAGAAAGAGGGAAATGAAGAAGGGGGTTAGAGAGAGATAAATTGAGGGAAATGAGGGATAGAGGAAGGGAGAGTTAGAGAGAGAGAGAGAAAGAAAGAGGGATAGAGGAAGGGAGAGTTAGAGAGAGAGAGAGAGAGGGATAGAGGAAGGGAGAGTTAGAGAGAGTGAGAGAGAAAGAGGGATAGAGGAAGGGAGAGTTAGAGAGAGAGAGAGAAAGAGGGAAATGAAGAAGGGGGTTAGAGAGAGAGAGAGAGAGAGAGAGAGAGAAAGAGGGATAGAGGAAGGGAGAGTTAGAGAAAGAGAGAGAGAGAGAAAGAGGGATAGAGGAAGGGAGAGTTAGAGAGGGAGAGAGAGAGGGAAATGAAAGAGAGAGGAAGGGAGAGTTAGGGAGAGAGAGAGAAAGAAAGAGGGATAGAGGAAGGGAGAGTTAGAGAGAGAGAGAGAGAGAGAGAGAGAGAGAGAGAGAGAGAGAGAGAGAGAGAGAGAGAGAGAGAGAGAGAGAGAGAAAAGGGATAGAGGATGGGAGAGTTAGAGAGAGAGAAAGAAAGAAAGAGGGAAATGAAGAAGGGGGTTAGAGAGAGAGAGAGAGAGAGAGAGAGAAAGAGGGATAGAGGAAGGGAGAGTTAGAGAGAGAGAAAGAGGGAAATGAAGAAGGGGGTTAGAGAGAGAGAGAGAGAAAGAGGGATAGAGGAAGGGAGAGTTAGAGAGAGAAAGAGAGAGAGAAAGAGGGAAATGAAAGAGAGAGGAAGGGAGAGTTAGAGAGAAGGAAGGAGAGACTGATCCACAAACACAACGTTTAAAACACAACGTTTAAAACACAACATTTAAAACACAACATTTAAAACACAAACAACGTTTAAAACACAAACAACGTTTAAAACACAAACAACGTTTAAAACACAACATTTAAAACACAACATTTAAAACACAACGTTTAAAACACAACCACAACGTTTAAAACACAACGTTTAAAACACAACATTTAAAACACAACCACAACGTTTAAAACACAACGTTTAAAACACAACGTTTAAAACACAAACACAACGTTTAAAACACAACGTTTAAAACACAACATTTAAAACACAACATTTAAAACACAACATTTACAACACAACGTTTAAAACACATACACACACCTTCCACCCCATTTATTTGTCTACCCCCCAGCATAAATATCTCTTGTTACCGGGCGGAAGTTGCTTTGTGAGAATTGCCCCAAGGGAGTGGCTTTTTGTGAGGATTGCAGAACACCAAAGAGGGAGAGCGAAGAGATGAAAGAGTTTAAGGATTTATTTCCCTTTACAGGACTATTTCTTCCATTTATTTTAGTTAGTAATTACATAATAATAATAATAATAATATAATTACATGTATCTCTCTTGCTCTTTCTTCTCTCCCTCTCATGTCTTTAATTACAGGTGTGTCTGATCATTAACAACATATTGACTCAGAGCCAGAGACGGCAGCAGCCATGATTCCCTGTAACACACCTACCATCTCTCTCTGTAGCCCAGAGGTTAGTGAATGTGTCCAGGTGATTCTCTCTAACCACTAGGAGTAGAGTGGGGGAGGAGGGGGGAGTAGAGTGGGCGAGGAGGGTGAGAGGAGTAGAGTGGGGGAGGAGGGGGAGTAGAGTGGGCGAGGAGGGGGAGAGGAGTAGAGTGGGCGAGGAGGGGGAGAGGAGTAGAGTGGGGAGGAGGGGGAGTAGAGAGGGCGAGGAGGGTGAGAGGAGTAGAGTGGGGGAGGAGGGGGAGTAGAGTGGGCGAGGAGGGGGAGAGGGTAGAGTGGGCGAGGAGGGGGAGAGGAGTAGAGTGGGGGAGGAGCGGGGAGTAGAGTGGGCGAGGAGGGGGAGAGGAGTAGAGTGGGGGAGAAGGGGGAGTAGAGTGGGCGAGGAGGTTAGAGAGGAGTAGAGTGGGGGAGAAGGGGGAGTAGAGTGGGCGAGGAGGGGGAGAGGAGTATAGTGGGGGAAAAGGGGGAGTAGAGTGGGCGAGGAAGGGGGGGAGAGAGAGGAGGGGGGAGTGGGGGAGAAGGGGGAATAGAGTTGGGGAAAAGGGGAGTAGAGTGAGTAGAGTGGACGAGGAAGGAGGAGAGAGAGGACAGGGGAGAGTGGGAGAGAAGGGGGAGTAGAGTGGGCGAGGAAAAGTAAGCATGTCACTATTAGTCCTGTTGGTTACCAAGCATGTCACTATTAGTCCTGTTGGTTACCAAGCATGTCACTATTAGTCCTGTTGGTTACCAAGCATGTCACTATTAGTCCTTTTGGTTACCAAGCATGTCACTATTAGTCCTGTTGGTTACCAAGCATGTCACTATTAGTCCTGTTGGTTACCAAGCATGTCACTATTAGTCCTGTTGGTGACCAAGCATGTCACTATTAGTCCTGTTGGTTACCAAGCACGTGCCAAATTAAATTGGCCTTCACGAGCCGTAACGTCCTAGTAAATATATTGTATCTGTGAGCTACTCTCAGAAGCTCTGGCTCAATTTAAACCAGCATAACTCTCAGATTCATACTCAGGAATCATATGAGCTACACTCTCTGCCTCGGTTTTATTACGGTGGTGTTCCCTGCAGGTACATACAACACCTCTCCATACTGCCTACCAGAGGCTTGCTTTCTCTGAAAACACACACGTGCCCCTGGGCAGCTCCTTCTCTCTAATCTCGTATCAAAGCCTGCGTCTTTCAAAGCATCACACACACACACACACGTGATCTTCCTGTCCAGTTTTGCACCCCCCCAGGCTCGTGCAGTGGAGGAGATTTTTGCAGGCTATATTCAACCTTGTCTCAGGGTAGTAAGTTAGGGGTCTGTTGATATCCCTCTAGTGGTGTGGGGTCTATACTCGACCTTGTCTCAGGGTAGTAAGTTAGGGGTCTGTTGATATCCCTCTAGTGGTGTGGGGTCTATACTCAGCCTTGTCTCAGGGCAGTACGTTGGTGGTTTGAAGATATCCCTCTAGTGGTGTGGGGGCTGTGCTTTGGCAAAGTGGGTCGGTTATATCCTTCCTGGTTGGCCCTGTCTGCGGGTATCGTCGGACGGGGCCACAGTGTCTCCCGACCCCTCCTGACCCCTCCTGTCTCAGTCTCCAGTATCTATGCTACAATAGTTTGTATGCCTGGAGTCTGGGGTTAGTCTGTATTTCTCCTGGCTTATCAGGTGTCTCTCTCTCTCTCTCAATTCAATTCAAGGGGTTTTATTGTCATGGGAAACATGTGTTAACATTGCCAAAGCAAGTGAGGTAGATAATATACAAAAGTGAAATAAACAATAAATAAACAGTCTCTCTCTCTACCTGGCCTGATGACTCCTGGCTGTCCCCAGTCCATCTGGTCATGCTGCTGCTCCAGTTTCAACTGTTCTGCCTGCCTTGGATCATTGTTACTCTAACTTCCGCGACGCATATAAGGCCCTGCCCCGCCCCCCCCTTTCGGAAAAGCTGACCACGACTCCATTTTGCTGATCCCTGCCTACAGACAGAAATTAAAACAAGAGGCTCCCACGCTGAGGTCTGTCCAACGCTGGTCAGACCAAGCTGACTCTACACTCCAAGACTGCTTCCATCACGTGGACTGGGACATGTTTCGTATTGCGTCAGATGGGAATATTGACGAATACGCTGATTCGGTGTGCGAGTTCATTAGAACGTGCGTCGAAGATGTCGTTCCCATAGCAACGATAAAAACATTCCCTAACCAGAAACCGTGGATTGATGGCAGCATTCGCGTGAAACTGAAAGCGCGAACCACTGCTTTTAATCAGGGCAAGGCGACTGGAAACATGACCGAATACAAACAGTGTAACTATTCCCTCCGTAAGGCTATCAAACAAGCTAAGCGTCAGTACAGAGACAAAGTGGAATCTCAATTCAATGGCTCAGACACAAGAGGCATGTGGCAGGGTCTACAGTCAATCACGGACTACAAGATGAAATCCAGCCCAGTCACGGACCAGGATGTCTTGCTCCCAGGCAGACTAAATAACTTTTTTGCCCGCTTTGAGGACAATACAGTGCCACTGACACGGCCTGCAACGGAAACATGCAGTCTCTCCTTCACTGCAGCCGAGGTGAGTAAGACATTTAAACGTGTTAACCCTCGCAAGGCTGCAGGCCCAGACGGCATCCCCAGCCGCTCCCTCAGAGCATGCGCAGACCAGCTGGCCGGTGTGTTTACGGACATATTCAATCAATCCCTATACCAGTCTGCTGTTCCCACATGCTTCAAGAGGGCCACCATTGTTCCTGTTCCCAAGAAAGCTAAGGTAACTGAGCTAAACGACTACCGCCCGTAGCACTCACTTCCGTCATCATGAAGTGCTTTGAGAGACTAGTCAAGGACCATATCACCTCCACCCTACCTGACACCCTAGACCCACTCCAATTTGCTTACCGCCCAAATAGGTCCACAGACGATGCAATCTCAACCACACTGCACACTGCCCTAACCCACCTGGACAAGAGGAATACCTATGTGAGAATGCTGTTCATCGACTACAGCTCGGCATTCAACACCATAGTACCCTCCAAGTCGTCATCAAGCTCGAGACCCTGGGTCTCGACCCCGCCCCCTGTGCAACTGGGTACTGGACTTCCTGACGGGCCGCCCCCAGGTGGTGAGGGTAGGCAACAACATCTCCTCCCCCGCTGATCCTCAACACGGGGCCCCACAAGGGTGCGTTCTGAGCCCTCTCCTGTACTCCCTGTTCACCCACGACTGCGTGGCCACGCACGCCTCCAACTCAATCATCAAGTTTTTATGGACGACACAACAGTGGTAGGCTTGATTACCAACAACGACGAGACGGCCTACAGGGAGGAGGTGAGGCCCTCGGAGTGTGGTGTCAGGAAAATAACCTCACACTCAACGTCAACAAAACTAAGGAGATGATTGTGGACTTCAGGAAACAGCAGAGGGAACACCCCCTATCCACATCGATGGAACAGTAGTGGAGAGGGTAACTAGTTTTAAGTTCCTCGGCATACACATCACAGACAAACTGAATTGGTCCACTCACACTGACAGCGTCGTGAAGAAGGCGCAGCAGCGCCTATTCAACCTCAGGAGGCTGAAGAAATTCGGCTTGTCACCAAAAGCACTCAAAAACTTCTACAGATGCACAATTGAGAGCATCCTGGCGGGCTGTATCACCGCCTGGTACGGCAACTGCTCCGCCCTCAACCGTAAGGCTCTCCAGAGGGTAGTGAGGACTGCACAACGCATCACCGGGGGCAACTACCTGCCCTCCAGGACACCTACACCACCCGTTGTTACAGGAAGGCCATAAAGATCATCAAGGACATCAACCACCCGAACCACTGCCTGTTCACCCCGCTATCATCCAGAAGGCGAGGTCAGTACAGGTGCATCAAAGCTGGGACCGAGAGACTGAAAAACAGCTTCTATCTCAAGGCCATCAGACTGTTAAACAGCCACCACTAACATTGAGTGGCTGCTGCCAACACACTGTCATTGACACTGACCCAACTCCAGCCATTTTAATAATGGGAATTGATGGGAAACGATGTAAATATATCACTAGCCACTTTAAACAATGCTACCTTATATAATGTTACTTACCCTACATTATTCATCTCATATGCATATGTATATACTGTACTCTACATCATCGACTGCATCCTTATGTAACACATGTATCACTAGCCACTTTAACTATGCCACTTTGTTTACTTTGTCTACACACTGATCTCATATGTATATACTGTACTCGATACCATCTACTGTATGCTGCTCTGTACCATCACTCATTCATATATCCTTATGTACATGTTCCTTATCCCCTTACACTGTGTATAAGACAGTAGTTTTGGAATTGTTAGTTAGATTACTTGTTGGTTATCACTGCATTGTCGGAACTAGAAGCACAAGCATTTCGCTACACTCGCATTAACATCTGCTAACCATGTGTATGAGGACCAATAACATCTGCTAACCATGTGTATGTGACAAATAAAATTTGATTTGAT
>NW_025751318.1:0-15714 GCF_021184085.1 Oncorhynchus gorbuscha
GCTGGGCAGGGAGAGCAGGAGGTGAGGAGAAAGAGGAGGACGAAGAGGAGGGCAGAGAGCAGGAGGCGGGAAAAAAGGAGGAGGAGGAAAGAGGAGGAGGAAGAGATGAAGAGAGAATGTGAAGGGGATAAACACCAGATTGAACATAGATAGTAAAAAAGCCAGGGCTCAGTTCAGCTCAGTATTAAGGATATAGTCCAGGTTTGTTTAAGGCAGATTGGTTCTCATTGCATTTGCTGATACCACTCTAAGCTCATGCAGTCTAGCCTACGAGGGGCTGACTTCGCAAGGCTTTGTCCCAGCTCAGAGCTCTACACCTAATCAGTTAATTGAGCACTTCATTCTTTGCATCCTAATGTATTATTTAAGAGGAGAAATTGTTTGGGGTATTAATTCACATCACATAGCCAGAGAGCCAGGTGAGGTCAGTCAGTCAGTCAGTCAGTCAGTCAGTCAGTCAGTCAGTCAGTCAGTCAGTCAGTCAGTCAGTCAGCTGCTGCTGGGAAGAGAGTTTGGAGGTGACAGACTCATTTAGCAGAAACAACAGGGAGGTGACTTTCACACTAATAATGACTGGATGACTGACTACAGCTAATCACTTGTTAACCTTTTATCGGTCACCGAGAGGAGTACATTTTATCACTTTTCAACTCTGCAACAAGTCACATCCACAGTACATCTCACTGCCACTGTCTTCCTTCAGTTCCTCCATCTCCCTCTCCATCCTCTTACACTCTTCCCTCCACTGTCTGACTGCTTCCTGGTCTTCCTTCAGTTCCTCCATCTCCCTCTCCATCCTCTTACACTCTTCCCTCCACCGTCTGACTGCTTCCTGGTCTTCCTTCAGTTCCTCCATCTCCTCTCCATCCTCTTACACTCTTCCTCCACTGTCTGACTGCTTCCTGGTCTTCCTTCAGTTCCTCCATCTCCCTCTCCATCCTCTTACACTCTTCCCTCCACTGTCTGACTGCTTCCTGGTCTTCCTTCAGTTCCTCTCTCCTACTGGTGCTGTCTTGGAGCTGGGCCTCTGTGTCCTCAGCCCTGATCAGGACATGGGCCCTCTCCACAGCACCCTGATCAGGGCATGGGCCCTCTCCACAGCACCCTGATCAGGACATGGGCCCTCTCCACAGCACCCTGATCAGGACATGGGCCCCTCCACAGCACCCTGATCAGGGCATGGGCCCTCTCCACAGCACCCTGATCAGGACATGGGCCCTCCACAGCACCCTGATCACATGGGCCCCCTCCACAGCACCCTGATCAGGGCATGGGCCCTCTCCACAGCACCCTGATCAGGACATGGGCCCTCTCCACAGCACCCTGATCAGGACATGGGCCCCTCTCCACAGCACCCTGATCAGGACATGGGCCCTCTCAACAGCACCCGATCAGGGCATGGGCCCTCTCCGCAGCACCCTGATCAGGACATGGGCCCTCTCCGCAGCACCCTGATCAGGACATGGGCCCTCTCCACAGCACCCTGATCAGGGCATGGGACCTCTCTGCAGAACCCTGATCAGGGCATGGGGACCTCTCTGCAGAACCCTGATCATATCATGATGGTCAGTCCCTGCATCCATAGCTCTGTCTATGAATTTGAGATGGGATTACATTTCTCAAGCCCCATCCCTCAGCTTCTTGCTGAAACAGTGGCGACGATGGTGCTTTGTTATCAATTTCAACAGCAGATTGCTGCTTTACTACCTCAGATTTTTCAATCTGGCTCTAAATTTATTTGTGTGCTCTTAGATTTTTCAATTTAGAAGCACATATGCTCATTGTAAAAAAATGTCACTGTAGAGCCCTGCATTTGCAAATACACACACACACACACACACACACACACACACACACACACACACACACACACACACACACACACACACACACACACACACACACACACACACACACACACACACACACACACACACACACACACACACACACACACACACACACACACACACACACACACACACCTTAATCTTCTCAGTCTCTGATCTCAGCAGTTTGTTCTTGAGGGCCTCCTCAGTTTCCAGGGCCTGAGCATCCTGTCCCATCAGGGAACACACAAAGACACACACATACAGAGTAATGACTGATACATACACACACCCCAGCCTGCAGCCCTCTACATGTAGTATGTACCACATCCGAACTACGTGAGTCTTTGGGTTAGTTGATAAGCAAACACAGGAGGAGAGTATGACTAATGGTGTGACAGTAGCTAGTGGCAGATAGCCTAGTGGTTAGAGGGGGCAGATAGCCTAGTGGTTAGAGGGGCAGGTAGCCTAGTGGTTAGAGAGGGGTGGCAGATAGCCTAGTGGTTAGAGGGGGCAGGTAGCCTAGTGGTTAGAGGGGGCAGATAGCCTAGTGGTTAGAGGGGGCAGATAGCCTAGTGGTTAGAGGGGGCAGGTAGCCTAGTGGTTAGAGAGGGGTGGCAGATAGCCTAGTGGTTAGAGGGGCAGATAGCCTAGTGGTTAGAGGGGCAGATAGCCTAGTGGTTAGAGGGGCAGGTAGCCTAGTGGTTAGAGAGGGGTGGCAGATAGCCTAGTGGTTAGAGGGGCAGGTAGCCTAGTGGTTAGAGGGGGCAGGTAGCCTAGTGGTTAGAGAGGGGTGGCAGATAGCCTAGTGGTTAGAGGGGGCAGGTAGCCTAGTGGTTAGAGGGCGGCAGATAGCCTAGTGGTTAGAGGGGGCAGGTAGCCTAGTGGTTAGAGGGGGGCGGCAGATAGCCTAGTGGTTAGAGGGGGCAGATAGCCTAGTGGTTAGAGAGGGGTGGCAGATAGCCTAGTGGTTAGAGGGGGCAGATAGCCTAGTGGTTAGAGAGGGGTGGCAGATAGCCTAGTGGTTAGAGGGGCGGCAGATAGCCTAGTGGTTAGAGGGGCAGATAGCCTAGTGGTTAGAGAGGGGTGGCAGATAGCCTAGTGGTTAGAGAGGGGTGGCAGATAGCCTAGTGGTTAGAGAGGGGTGGCAGATAGCCTAGTGGTTAGAGAGGGGCGGCAGATAGCCTAGTGGTTAGAGTGGGACGGCAGATAGCCTAGTGGTTAGAGTGGGGCGGCAGATAGCCTAGTGGTTAGAGGGGGTGGCAGATAGCCTAGTGGTTAGAGGGGGGCAGATAGCCTAGTGGTTAGAGGGGGCGGCAGATAGCCTAGTGGTTAGTAGCCTAGTGGTTAGAGGGGGCAGATAGCCTAGTGGTTAGAGAGGGGTGGCAGATAGCCTAGTGGTTAGAGGGCGGCAGATAGCCTAGTGGTTAGAGGGGGCGGCAGATAGCCTAGTGGTTAGAGGGGCGGCAGGTAGCCTAGTGGTTAGAGGGGGTGGCAGATAGCCTAGTGGTTAGAGGGGGCAGATAGCCTAGTGGTTAGAGGGGGCGGCAGATAGCCTAGTGGTTAGAGGGGCGGCAGGTAGCCTAGTGGTTAGAGGGGGCAGGTAGCCTAGTGGTTAGAGGGGGCAGCAGTAGCCTAGTGGTTAGAGGGGGGGGCAGATAGCCTAGTGGTTAGAGTGGGGCAGGTAGCCTAGTGGTTAGAGGGGGCAGATAGCCTAGTGGTTAGAGGGGGGGCAGATAGCCTAGTGGTTAGAGGGGGCAGATAGCCTAGTGGTTAGAGAGGGTGGCAGATAGCCTAGTGGTTAGAGGGGGCAGATAGCCTAGTGGTTAGAGGGGGCAGATAGCCTAGTGGTTAGAGGGGGCAGATAGCCTAGTGGTTAGAGAGGGGCGGCAGATAGCCTAGTGGTTAGAGGGGGCAGGTAGCCTAGTGGTTAGAGAGGGGTGGCAGATAGCCTAGTGGTTAGAGGGGGGTGGCAGATAGCCTAGTGGTTAGAGAGGGGCGGCAGATAGCCTAGTGGTTAGAGGGGGCAGATAGCCTAGTGGTTAGAGGGGGCAGATAGCCTAGTGGTTAGAGGGGGTGGCAGATAGCCTAGTGGTTAGAGAGGGTGGCAGATAGCCTAGTGGTTAGAGGGCGGCAGATAGCCTAGTGGTTAGAGGGGCGGCAGATAGCCTAGTGGTTAGAGGGGGCGGCAGATAGCCTAGTGGTTAGAGAGGGGGCGGCAGATAGCCTAGTGGTTAGAGGGGGCGGCAGATAGCCTAGTGGTTAGAGGGGGCGGCAGATAGCCTAGTGGTTAGAGGGGGGCGGCAGATAGCCTAGTGGTTAGAGGGGCAGATAGCCTAGTGGTTAGGGGCAGATAGCCTAGTGGTTAGAGGGGGCAGATAGCCTAGTGGTTAGAGGGGGCAGATAGCCTAGTGGTTAGAGGGGCGGCAGATAGCCTAGTGGTTAGAGGGGGGCGGCAGATAGCCTAGTGGTTAGAGGGGGGGCAGATAGCCTAGTGGTTAGAGGGGGCAGATAGCCTAGTGGTTAGAGGGCGGCAGATAGCCTAGTGGTTAGAGGGGCCTAGTGGTTAGAGGGGGCGGCAGATAGCCTACTGGTTAGAGGGGGCAGATAGCCTAGTGGTTAGAGGGGGCAGATAGCCTAGTGGTTAGAGGGGGCAGATAGCCTAGTGGTTAGAGGGGCAGATAGCCTAGTGGTTAGAGGGGGCAGATAGCCTAGTGGTTAGAGAGGGGCGGCAGATAGCCTAGTGGTTAGAGGGGGTGGCAGATAGCCTAGTGGTTAGAGGGGGTGGCAGATAGCCTAGTGGTTAGAGGGGGTGGCAGATAGCCTAGTGGTTAGAGGGGGGGCAGATAGCCTAGTGGTTAGAGGGGCAGATAGCCTAGTGGTTAGAGGGGTGGCAGATAGCCTAGTGGTTAGAGGGGGCAGATAGCCTAGTGGTTAGAGGGGGCAGATAGCCTAGTGGTTAGAGGGGGGGGCAGATAGAGTGGTTAGCCTAGTGGTTAGAGGGGGGGCAGATAGCCTAGTGGTTAGAGGGGGCAGATAGCCTAGTGGTTAGAGCGGCAGATAGCCTAGTGGTTAGAGGGGGCGGCAGATAGCCTAGTGGTTAGAGGGGGCAGATAGCCTAGTGGTTAGAGGGGCAGATAGCCTAGTGGTTAGAGGGGGCGGCAGATAGCCTAGTGGTTAGAGGGGGCGGCAGATAGCCTAGTGGTTAGAGGGGGCAGATAGCCTAGTGGTTAGAGGGGGCAGATAGCCTAGTGGTTAGAGGGGCGGCAGATAGCCTAGTGGTTAGAGGGGGCGGCAGATAGCCTAGTGGTTAGAGGGGGCGGCAGATAGCCTAGTGGTTAGAGGGGCAGATAGCCTAGTGGTTAGAGGGGGCGGCAGATAGCCTAGTGGTTAGAGGGGGCGGCAGATAGCCTAGTGGTTAGAGGGGGGGCAGATAGCCTAGTGGTTAGAGGGGGCAGATAGCCTAGTGGTTAGAGGGGCGGCAGATAGCCTAGTGGTTAGAGGGCGGCAGATAGCCTAGTGGTTAGAGGGGGCGGCAGATAGCCTAGTGGTTAGAGGGGGCAGATAGCCTAGTGGTTAGAGGGGCGGCAGATAGCCTAGTGGTTAGAGGGGGCAGGTAGCCTAGTGGTTAGAGGGGGCGGCAGATAGCCTAGTGGTTAGAGGGGGGTGGCAGATAGCCTAGTGGTTAGAGGGGGCGGCAGATAGCCTAGTGGTTAGAGGGGGCAGATAGCCTAGTGGTTAGGGGGCAGATAGCCTAGTGGTTAGAGGGGGGGCAGATAGCCTAGTGGTTAGAGAGGGCGGCAGATAGCCTAGTGGTTAGAGGGGCAAGTAGCCTAGTGGTTAGAGAGGGGCGGCAGATAGCCTAGTGGTTAGAGGGGGCGGCAGATAGCCTAGTGGTTAGAGAGGGGCGGCAGATAGCCTAGTGGTTAGGGGGCAGATAGCCTAGTGGTTAGAGGGGGCAGATAGCCTAGTGGTTAGGGGGTGGCAGATAGCCTAGTGGTTAGAGAGGGGCGGCAGATAGCCTAGTGGTTAGAGGGGGCGGCAGATAGCCTAGTGGTTAGAGGGGCGGCAGATAGCCTAGTGGTTAGAGGGGGCGGCAGATAGCCTAGTGGTTAGAGGGGGCGGCAGATAGCCTAGTGGTTAGAGGGGCGGCAGATAGCCTAGTGGTTAGGGGGGCGGCAGATAGCCTAGTGTTAGAGCGGCAGATAGCCTAGTGGTTAGAGGGCGGCAGATAGCCTAGTGGTTAGAGGGGGTGGCAGATAGCCTAGTGGTTAGAGGGGGGGCAGATAGCCTAGTGGTTAGAGGGGGAGATAGCCTAGTGGCGGCAGATAGCCTAGTGGTTAGAGAGGGGTGGCAGATAGCCTAGTGGTTAGAGGGGGGCGGCAGATAGCCTAGTGGTTAGAGAGGGGGGCAGATAGCCTAGTGGTTAGAGGGGGCGGCAGATAGCCTAGTGGTTGGCAGATAGCCTAGTGGTTAGGGGCGGCAGATAGCCTACTGGTTAGAGGGGGCAGATAGCCTAGTGGTTAGAGGGGGCAGATAGCCTAGTGGTTAGGGGGGCAGATAGCCTAGTGGTTAGAGGGGGCAGATAGCCTAGTGGTTAGAGGGGGCAGATAGCCTAGTGGTTAGAGGGGGTGGCAGATAGCCTAGTGGTTAGAGGGGTGGCAGATAGCCTAGTGGTTAGAGAGGGTGGCAGATAGCCTAGTGGTTAGAGGGGTGGCAGATAGCCTAGTGGTTAGAGGGGTGGCAGATAGCCTAGTGGTTAGAGGGGGTGGCAGATAGCCTAGTGGTTAGAGGGGCAGATAGCCTAGTGGTTAGAGGGGCAGATAGCCTAGTGGTTAGAGGGGGTGGCAGATAGCCTAGTGGTTAGAGGGGGGGCAGATAGCCTAGTGGTTAGAGGGGGTGGCAGATAGCCTAGTGGTTAGAGGGGGGCAGATAGCCTAGTGGTTAGAGGGGGCGGCAGATAGCCTAGTGGTTAGAGGGGGCGGCAGATAGCCTAGTGGTTAGAGGGGGCGGCAGATAGCCTAGTGGTTAGAGGGGGCAGATAGCCTAGTGGTTAGAGGGCAGCTAGTGGCAGATAGCCTAGTGGTTAGAGGGGGCAGATAGCCTAGTGGTTAGAGGGGCAGATAGCCTAGTGGTTAGAGAGGGGTGGCAGATAGCCTAGTGGTTAGAGGGGGCGGCAGATAGCCTAGTGGTTAGAGGGGGCGGCAGATAGCCTAGTGGTTAGAGGGGGCAGATAGCCTAGTGGTTAGGGGCGGCAGGTAGCCTAGTGGTTAGAGGGGTGGCAGATAGCCTAGTGGTTAGAGGGGGTGGCAGATAGCCTAGTGGTTAGAGAGGGGCGGCAGATAGCCTAGTGGTTAGAGGGGGCAGATAGCCTAGTGGTTAGAGGGCGGCAGATAGCCTAGTGGTTAGAGTGGGGGGGGCAGATAGCCTAGTGGTTAGAGGGGGGGGGGTAGCCTAGTGGTTAGAGGGGGCAGGTAGCCTAGTGGTTAGAGAGGGGTGGCAGATAGCCTAGTGGTTAGAGGGGGTGGCAGATAGCCTAGTGGTTAGAGAGGGGCGGCAGATAGCCTAGTGGTTAGAGGGGGCAGATAGCCTAGTGGGCAGATAGTGGTTAGAGGGGGGTGGCAGATAGCCTAGTGGTTAGAGAGGGTGGCAGATAGCCTAGTGGTTAGAGGGCGGCAGATAGCCTAGTGGTTAGAGTGGGGGCGGCAGATAGCCTAGTGGTTAGAGGGGTGGCAGATAGCCTAGTGGTTAGAGGGGCAGATAGCCTAGTGGTTAGAGGGGTGGCAGATAGCCTAGTGGTTAGAGGGGGGTGGCAGATAGCCTAGTGGTTAGAGAGGGGTGGCAGATAGCCTAGTGGTTAGAGGGGGCGGCAGATAGCCTAGTGGTTAGAGGGGCGGCAGATAGCCTAGTGGTTAGAGGGGGCGGCAGATAGCCTAGTGGTTAGAGGGCGGCAGATAGCCTAGTGGTTAGAGGGGGTGGCAGATAGCCTAGTGGTTAGAGGGGGCAGGCCTAGTGGTTAGAGTGGCAGATAGCCTAGTGGTTAGAGGGCGGCAGATAGCCTAGTGGTTAGAGGGCGGCAGATAGCCTAGTGGTTAGAGGGGGGCAGATAGCCTAGTGGTTAGAGTGGGGGGCAGATAGCCTAGTGGTTAGAGGGGGCAGATAGCCTAGTGGTTAGAGGGGCGGCAGATAGCCTAGTGGTTAGAGGGGCGGCAGATAGCCTAGTGGTTAGAGGGGGTGGCAGATAGCCTAGTGGTTAGAGGGGGTGGCAGATAGCCTAGTGGTTAGAGGGGGGCAGATAGCCTAGTGGTTAGAGGGCAGATAGCTAGTGGTTAGAGGGGGGGCAGATAGCCTAGTGGTTAGAGGGCAGATGCCTAGTGGAGGGGGGCGGCAGATAGCCTAGTGGTTAGAGGGGGGGCAGATAGCCTAGTGGTTAGAGGGGGTGGCAGATAGCCTAGTGGTTAGAGGGGGTGGCAGATAGCCTAGTGGTTAGAGAGGGTGGCAGATAGCCTAGTGGTTAGAGGGGGTGGCAGATAGCCTAGTGGTTAGAGAGGGGTGGCAGATAGCCTAGTGGTTAGAGGGGGCAGGCAGATAGCCTAGTGGTTAGAGGGGGCAGATAGCCTAGTGGTTAGAGGGGGTGGCAGATAGCCTAGTGGTTAGAGGGCAGATAGCCTAGTGGTTAGAGGGGCGGCAGATAGCCTAGTGGTTAGAGGGGCCTAGTGGTTAGAGGGGCGGCAGATAGCCTAGTGGTTAGAGGGCGGCAGATAGCCTAGTGGTTAGAGGGGCGGCAGATAGCCTAGTGGTTAGGGGGGGCAGATAGCCTAGTGGTTAGAGGGGCGGCAGATAGCCTAGTGGTTAGAGGGCGGCAGATAGCCTAGTGGTTAGAGGGGGCAGATAGCCTAGTGGTTAGAGGGGCGGCAGATAGCCTAGTGGTTAGAGGGCGGCAGATAGCCTAGTGGTTAGAGGGGCGGCAGATAGCCTAGTGGTTAGAGGGGGCGGCAGATAGCCTAGTGGTTAGAGGGCGGCAGATAGCCTAGTGGTTAGAGGGCGGCAGATAGCCTAGTGGTTAGAGGGGGCGGCAGATAGCCTAGTGGTTAGAGGGGTTAGGCAGATAGCCTAGTGGTTAGAGGGGGCGGCAGATAGCCTAGTGGTTAGAGAGGGGCGGCAGATAGCCTAGTGGTTAGAGGGGGCAGATAGCCTAGTGGTTAGAGGGGGCGGCAGATAGCCTAGTGGTTAGAGGGGGCAGTAGCCTAGTGGTTAGAAGGGGCGGCAGATAGCCTAGTGGTTAGAGGGGTGGCAGATAGCCTAGTGGTTAGAGGGGGCGGCAGATAGCCTAGTGGTTAGAGGGGGCAGATAGCCTAGTGGTTAGAGGGGGCAGATAGCCTAGTGGGGGGCAGATAGCCTAGTGGTTAGAGGGGCGGCAGATAGCCTAGTGGTTAGAGGGGGCAGATAGCCTAGTGGTTAGAGGGGGCGGCAGATAGCCTAGTGGTTAGAGGGGGTGGCAGATAGCCTAGTGGTTAGAGAGGGGGCAGATAGCCTAGTGGTTAGGGGGGGACAGATAGCCTAGTGGTTAGAGGGTGGCAGATAGCCTAGTGGTTAGAGGGGGCGGCAGATAGCCTAGTGGTTAGAGGGGCGGCAGATAGCCTAGTGGTTAGAGGGCGGCAGATAGCCTAGTGGTTAGAGGGGCGGCAGATAGCCTAGTGGTTAGAGGGGCGGCAGATAGCCTAGTGGTTAGAGGGGTGGCAGATAGCCTAGTGGTTAGAGGCGGCAGATAGCCTAGTGGTTAGAGTGGGAGGGGCAGATAGCCTAGTGGTTAGAGGGGGAGGCCTAGTGGTTAGAGGGCAGATAGCCTAGTGGTTAGAGGGGCAGATAGCCTAGTGGTTAGAGGGTGGCAGATAGCCTAGTGGTTAGAGGGGCGGCAGATAGCCTAGTGGTTAGGGGGGCAGATAGCCTAGTGGTTAGAGGGGGCGGCAGATAGCCTAGTGGTTAGAGGGTGGCAGATAGCCTAGTGGTTAGAGGGGGCGGCAGATAGCCTACTGGTTAGAGGGGCAGATAGCCTAGTGGTTAGAGGGGGCAGATAGCCTAGTGGTTAGAGGGGGCAGATAGCCTAGTGGTTAGAGGGGGCAGATAGCCTAGTGGTTAGAGGGGCAGATAGCCTAGTGGTTAGAGGGGGCGGCAGATAGCCTAGTGGTTAGAGGGGGTGGCAGATAGCCTAGTGGTTAGAGGGTGGCAGATAGCCTAGTGGTTAGAGGGGTGGCAGATAGCCTAGTGGTTAGAGGGGGCGGCAGATAGCCTAGTGGTTAGAGGGGGTGGCAGATAGCCTAGTGGTTAGAGGGGGCAGATAGCCTAGTGGTTAGAGGGGGCAGATAGCCTAGTGGTTAGAGGGTGGCAGATAGCCTAGTGGTTAGAGGGGCAGATAGCCTAGTGGTTAGAGGGGGCGGCAGATAGCCTAGTGGTTAGAGGGGCAGATAGCCCTAGTGGTTAGAGGCGGCAGATAGCCTAGTGGTTAGAGGGGGCGGCAGATAGCCTAGTGGTTAGAGGGGGCGGCAGATAGCCTAGTGGTTAGAGGGCGGCAGATAGCCTAGTGGTTAGAGGGGCGGCAGATAGCCTAGTGGTTAGAGGGGGCGGCAGATAGCCTAGTGGTTAGAGGGGCAGATAGCCTAGTGGTTAGTGGTTAGGGGGACGGCAGATAGCCTAGTGGTTAGAGGGCGGCAGATAGCCTAGTGGTTAGAGGGGCGGCAGATAGCCCTAGTGGTTAGAGGGGGCGGCAGATAGCCTAGTGGTTAGAGGGGCGGCAGATAGCCTAGTGGTTAGAGGGTGGCAGATAGCCTAGTGGTTAGAGGGGGTGGCAGATAGCCTAGTGGTTAGAGAGGGGTGGCAGATAGCCTAGTGGTTAGGGTGGCAGATAGCCTAGTGGTTAGAGGGCAGATAGAGTGGTTAGAGGTGGCAGATAGCCTAGTGGTTAGAGGGGTGGCAGATAGCCTAGTGGTTAGAGGTGGCAGATAGCCTAGTGGTTAGAGGGTGGCAGATAGCCTAGTGGTTAGAGAGGGTGGCAGATAGCCTAGTGGTTAGAGAGGGCGGCAGATAGCCTAGTGGTTAGAGCCTAGTGGTTGGCAGATAGCCTAGTGGTTAGAGGGGTGGCAGATAGCCTAGTGGTTAGAGAGGGCGGCAGATAGCCTAGTGGTTAGAGGGGGGCGGCAGATAGCCTAGTGGTTAGAGGGGGCGGCAGATAGCCTAGTGGTTAGAGGGGGGCGGCAGATAGCCTAGTGGTTAGAGGGGCGGCAGATAGCCTAGTGGTTAGAGGGGCGGCAGATAGCCTAGTGGTTAGAGGGGCGGCAGATAGCCTAGTGGTTAGAGTGGGGCGGCAGATAGCCTAGTGGTTAGAGGGGCGGCAGATAGCCTAGTGGTTAGAGGGCAGATAGCCTAGTGGTTAGAGGGCGGCAGATAGCCTAGTGGTTAGAGGGGGCAGATAGCCTAGTGGTTAGAGGGGGCAGATAGCCTAGTGGTTAGAGGGGCGGCAGATAGCCTAGTGGTTAGAGGGGGCGGCAGATAGCCTAGTGGTTAGAGGCAGATAGCCTAGTGGTTAGAGGGGGGCAGCAGATAGCCTAGTGGTTAGAGGGGGGCAGATAGCCTAGTGGTTTAGGGGGCGGCAGGCCTAGTGGTTTAGAAGGGCAGATAGCCTAGTGGTTAGAGGGGGGCAGATAGCCTAGTGGTTAGAGGGGGCAGATAGCCTAGTGGTTAGAGGGGGCAGATAGCCTAGTGGTTAGAGGGGGCAGATAGCCTAGTGGTTAGAGGGGGCGGCAGATAGCCTAGTGGTTAGGGGTGGCAGATAGCCTAGTGGTTAGAGGGGGCGGCAGATAGCCTAGTGGTTAGAGGGTGGCAGATAGCCTAGTGGTTAGAGGGGGTGGCAGATAGCCTAGTGGTTAGAGGGGGTGACATGTAGCCTAGTGGTTAGAGTGGTTAGAGGGCGGCAGATAGCCTAGTGGTTAGAGGGGTGGCAGATAGCCCTAGTGGTTAGAGGGGGCAGATAGCCTAGTGGTTAGAGGGTGGCAGATAGCCTAGTGGTTAGAGGGGGCAGATAGCCTAGTGGTTAGAGGTTAGCGGCAGATAGCCTAGTGGTTAGTGGTTAGGGCGGCAGATAGCCTAGTGGTTAGAGGGGGCAGATAGCCTAGTGGTTAGAGGGGTGGCAGATAGCCTAGTGGTTAGAGGGGTGGCAGATAGCCTAGTGGCCTAGTGGTTAGAGGGGGCAGCAGATAGCCTAGTGGTTAGAGGGGGTGGCAGATAGCCCTAGTGGTTAGAGGGGGTGGCAGATAGCCTAGTGGTTAGGAGGGGGGCGGCAGAAGCCTAATGGTTAGAGGGGTGGCAGATAGCCTAGTGGTTAGAGAGGGGTGGCAGATAGCCTAGTGGTTAGAGGGGGGGAGATAGCCTGGTGGTTAGGTAGGCGGCAGATAGCCTAGTGGTTAGAGGGGCGGCAGATGGCCTAGTGGTTAGAGGGGCGGCAGATAGCCTAGTGGTTAGAGAGGGTGGCAGATAGCCTCTCAAAAGTGGAAAGAGGGGGTGTCAGATAGCCTAGTGGTTAGGAGTGGGGTGGCAGGCAGCCTAGTGGTTAGAGGGGGCAGATAGCCTAGTGGTTAGAGGGTGGCAGATAGCCTAGTGGTTAGAGGGGGGCGTGGATAGCCTAGTGGTTAGAGGGGTGGCAGATAGCCTAGTGGTTAGGGGGCGGCAGATAGCCTAGTGGTTAGGAGGGGGCGGCAGATAGCCTAGTGGTTAGAGGGGCGGCAGATAGCCTAGTGGTTAGAGGGGGAAGGCGGCAGATAGCCTAGTGGTTAGAGGGGGTGGCAGATAGCCTAGTGGTTAGAGTGGGACAGATAGCCCAGTGGTTAGGAGAGGTGGCAGATAGCCTAGTGGTTAGAGGGGGCAGATAGCCTAGTGGTTAGAGGGCGGCAGATAGCCTAGTGGTTAGAGGGGGGGTGGCAGATAGCCTAGTGGTTAGAGGGTGGCAGATAGCCTAGTGGTTAGAGAGGGGTGGCAGATAGCCTAGTGGTTAGAGAGGGGCGGCAGATAGCCTAGTGGTTAGAGGGGCGGCAGATAGCCTAGTGGTTAGATTGACAGATAGCCTAGTGGTTAGAGAGGGGGACAGATAGCCTAGTGGTTAGGAGGAGTGGGCAGATAGCCTAGTGGTTAGAGGGGGTGGCAGATAGCCTAGTGGTTAGGAGCCTAGTGGTTAGAGGGTGGCAGATAGCCTAGTGGTTAGAGAGGGGTGGCAGATAGCCTAGTGGTTAGAGGGGGCGTAGATAGCCTAGTGGTTAGAGGGGTGGCAGATAGCCTAGTGGTTAGAGAGGGTGGCAGGTAGCCTAGTGGTTAGGAGGGGGTGGCAGATAGCCTAGTGGTTAGAGAGGGTGGCAGATAGCCTAGTGGTTAGAGGGTGGCAGATAGCCTAGTGGTTAGAGAGGGCGACAGATAGCCTAGTGGTTAGAGGGGTGGCAGATAGCCTAGTGGTTAGAGTGGGGGCGGCAGATAGCCTAGTGGTTAGAGGGGGCAGATAGCCTAGTGGTTAGAGGGGCTTGCAGATAGCCTAGTGGTTAGAGGGCGGCAGATAGCCTAGTGGTTAGAGGGGGCAGATAGCCTAGTGGTTAGAGGGGGTGGCAGATAGCCTAGTGGTTAGAGGGGGGTGGCAGATAGCCTAGTGGTTAGAGAGGGGTGGCAGTAGCCTAGTGGTTAGAGGGGCAGGCGGCAGATAGCCTAGTGGTTAGAGGGGTGGGATAGCCTAGTGGTTAGGGGGAGCAGATAGCCTAGTGGTTAGAGGGGGCGGCAGATAGCCTGATGGTTAGAGAGGGGTGACATGTAGCCTATGTGGTTAGGAGTGGGGGCGGCAGATAGCCTAGTGGTTAGAGTGGGACGGAAGATAGATAGCCTAGTGGTTAGGAGGGGTGGCAGATAGCCTAGTGGTTAGAGGTGCAGATAGCCCAGTGGTTAGAGAGGGTGACATGGTAGCCTAGTGGTTAGAGGGGCCAGAGGCCAGCCTAGTGTGGTTAGAGGGGGGCAGATAGCCTAGTGGTTAGAGGGGGCTGCAGATAGCCCAGTGGTTAGGAGGGGGCGGCAGATAGCCTAGTGGTTAGAGGTGGCAGATAGCCTAGTGGTTAGAGGGGGCAGGTAGCCTAGTGGTTAGAGGGGGGCGGCAGATAGCCTAGTGGTTAGAGTGGGGTGGCAGATAGCCTAGTGGTTAGAGAGGGATGGCAGATAGCCTAGTGGTTAGAGGGGGCAGATAGCCTAGTGGTTAGAGGGGCGGCAGATAGCCTAGTGGTTAGAGGGGGTGGCAGGTAGCCTAGTGGTTAGAGGGGGTGGCAGATAGCCTAGTGGTTAGAGGGGGTGGCAGGTAGCCTAGTGGTTAGAGGGGCGGCAGATAGCCTAGTGGTTAGAGGGGGCAGATAGCCTAGTGGTTAGAGGGGTGGCAGATAGCCTAGTGGTTAGAGGGGGCAGATAGCCTAGTGGTTAGAGGGGCAGATAGCCTAGTGGTTAGAGGGGGCGGCAGATAGCCTAGTGGTTAGAGAGGGGTGGCAGGTAGCCTAGTGGTTAGAGGGGGTGGCAGATAGCCTAGTGGTTAGAGGGGGTGGCAGGTAGCCTAGTGGTTAGAGGGGGCGGCAGGTAGCCTAGTGGTTAGAGGGGTGGCAGATAGCCTAGTGGTTAGAGGGGGCGGCAGGTAGCCTAGTGGTTAGAGGGGTGGCAGGTAGCCCAGTGGTTAGAGGGGCTGGCAGGTAGCCTAGTGGTTAGAGGGGCGGCAGGTAGCCTAGTGGTTAGAGGGGCGGCAGGTAGCCTAGTGGTTAGAGGGGTGGCAGGTAGCCTAGTGGTTAGAGGGGTGGCAGGTAGCCTAGTGGTTAGAGGGGTGGCAGGTAGCCTAGTGGTTAGAGGGGCGGCAGGTAGCCTAGTGGTTAGAGGGGTGGCAGGTAGCCTAGTGGTTAGAGGGGCGGCAGGTAGCCCAGTGGTTAGAGGGGTGGCAGGTAGCCTAGTGGTTAGAGGGGCGGCAGGTAGCCTAGTGGTTAGAGGGGTGGCAGGTAGCCTAGTGGTTAGAGGGGTGGCAGGTAGCCTAGTGGTTAGAGGGGTGGCAGGTAGCCCAGTGGTTAGAGGGGTGGCAGGTAGCCCAGTGGTTAGAGGGGGCAGATAGCCTAGTGGTTAGAGGGGCGGCAGGTAGCCTAGTGGTTAAGGAGGCGGCAGATAGCCTAGTGGTTAGAGGGGGCGGCAGATGGCCTAGTGGTTAGAGGGGTGGCAGGTAGCCTAGTGGTTAGAGGGGGTGGCAGATAGCCTAGTGGTTAGAGGGGGTGGCAGGTAGCCTAGTGGTTAGAGTGGGGTGGCAGGTAGCCTAGTGGTTAGAGGTGGCAGGTAGCCTAGTGGTTAGAGGGGTGGCAGATAGCCTGAGTGGTTATAGGGGGTGGCAGATAGCCTAGTGGTTAGAGGGGGTGGCAGGTAGCCTAGTGGTTAGAGGGGTGGCAGGTAGCCTAGTGGTTAGAGGGGGTGGCAGGTAGCCTAGTGGTTAGAGGGTGGCAGGTAGCCTAGTGGTTAGAGGGGTGGCAGGTAGCCTAGTGGTTAGAGGGGGTGGCAGGTAGCCTAGTGGTTAGAGGGGACGGCAGGTAGCCTAGTGGTTAGAGAGGGTGGCAGGTAGCCTAGTGGTTAGAGGTGGCAGGTAGCCTAGTGGTTAGAGGGGGTGGCAGGTAGCCTAGTGGTTAGAGGGGGTGGCAGGTAGCCTAGTGGTTAGAGGGGGTGGCAGGTAGCCTAGTGGTTAGAGAGGGTGGCAGGTAGCCTAGTGGTTAGAGGGGTGGCAGGTAGCCTAGTGGTTAGAGGTGGGTGGCAGGTAGCCTAGTGGTTAGAGGGGGTGGCAGGTAGCCTAGTGGTT
>NW_025751319.1:0-5000 GCF_021184085.1 Oncorhynchus gorbuscha
GAATGGAGGAGAAGGAGGGAGAGGGAATGGAGGAGGGAGGGAGGGAGACGGAATGGAGGAGAAGGAGGGAGGGGAGACAGAATGGAGGAGAAGGAGGAGAGGGAATGGAGGAGGGAGGGAGGGAGACGGAATAGAGGAGGAGGAGGGAAAGGAGACTGAATGGAGGAGAAGGAGGGAGAGGGAATGGAGGAGGGAGGGAGGGAGACGGAATAGAGGAGGAGGAGGGAAAGGAGACTGAATGGAGGAGAAGGAGGGAGGGAGGGAGACAGAATGGAGGAGGGGGAGGAAAGGAGACTGAATGGAGGAGAAGGAGGGAGAGGGAATGGAGGAGGGAGGGAGGGAGACGGAATAGAGGAGGAGGAGGGAAAGGAGACTGAATGGAGGAGAAGGAGGGAGAGGGGATGGAGGAGGGAGGGAGGGAGATGGAATAGAGGAGGAGGAGGGAAAGGAGACTGAATGGAGGAGAAGGAGGGAGAGGGAATGGAGGAGGGAGGGAGGGAGACGGAATAGAGGAGGAGGAGGGAAAGGAGACTGAATGGAGGAGAAGGAGGGAGAGGGAATGGAGGAGGGAGGGAGGGAGACGGAATAGAGGAGGAGGAGGAAAGGAGACTGAATGGAGGAGAAGGAGGGAGAGGGACTGGAGGAGGGAGGGAGGGAGACGGAATAGAGGAGGAGGAGGGAAAGGAGACTGAATGGAGGAGAAGGAGGGAGGGAGGGAGACAGAATGGAGGAGGGGGAGGGAAAGGAGACTGAATGGAGGAGAAGGAGGGAGAGGGAATGGAGGAGGGAGGGAGGGAGACGGAATAGAGGAGGAGGAGGGAAAGGAGACTGAATGGAGGAGAAGGAGGGAGAGGGAATGGAGGAGGGAGGGAGGGAGACGGAATAGAGGAGGAGGAGGGAAAGGAGACTGAATGGAGGAGAAGGAGGGAGGGAGGGAGACAGAATGGAGGAGGGGGAGGGAAAGGAGACTGAATGGAGGAGAAGGAGGGAGAGGGAATGGAGGAGGGAGGGAGGGAGACGGAATAGAGGAGGAGGAGGGAAAGGAGACTGAATGGAGGAGAAGGAGGGAGAGGGAATGGAGGAGGGAGGGAGGGAGACGGAATAGAGGAGGAGGAGGGAAAGGAGACTGAATGGAGGAGAAGGAGGGAGGGAGGGAGACAGAATGGAGGAGGGGAGGGAAAGGAGACTGAATGGAGGAGAAGGAGGGAGAGGGAATGGAGGAGGGAGGGAGGGAGACGGAATAGAGGAGGAGGAGGGAAAGGAGACTGAATGGAGGAGAAGGAGGGAGAGGGAATGGAGGAGGGAGGGAGGGAGACGGAATAGAGGAGGAGGAGGGAAAGGAGACTGAATGGAGGAGAAGGAGGGAGGGAGGGAGACAGAATGGAGGAGGGGGAGGGAAAGGAGACTGAATGGAGGAGAAGGAGGGAGAGGGAATGGAGGAGGGAGGGAGGGAGAGCGGAATAGAGGAGGAGGAGGGAAAGGAGACTGAATGGAGGAGAAGGAGGGAGAGGGAATGGAGGAGGGAGGGAGGGAGACGGAATAGAGGAGGAGGAGGGAAAGGAGACTGAATGGAGGAGAAGGAGGGAGGGAGGGAGACAGAATGGAGGAGGGGGAGGGAAAGGAGACTGAATGGAGGAGAAGGAGGGAGAGGGAATGGAGGAGGGAGGGAGGGAGACGGAATAGAGGAGGAGGAGGGAAAGGAGACTGAATGGAGGAGGAGGGAGAGGGAATGGAGGAGGGAGGGAGACGGAATAGAGGAGGAGGAGGGAGGGAGGGAGACAGAATGGAGGAGGGGAGGGAAAGGAGACTGAATGGAGGAGAAGGAGGGAGAGGGAATGGAGGAGGGAGGGAGACGGAATAGGAGGAGGAGGAGGGAGGGAGGGAGACAGAATGGAGGAGGGGAGGGAAAGGAGACTGAATGGAGGAGAAGGAGGGAGAGGGAATGGAGGAGGGAGGGAGGGAGACGGAATAGAGGAGGAGGAGGGAAAGGAGACTGAATGGAGGAGAAGGAGGGAGGGAGGGAGACAGAATGGGAGGAGGGGGAGGGAAAGGAGACTGAATGGAGGAGAAGGAGGGAGAGGGAATGGAGGAGGGAGGGAGGGAGACGGAATAGAGGAGGAGGAGGGAAAGGAGACTGAATGGAGGAGAAGGAGGGAGAGGGAATGGAGGGAGGGAGGGAGGGAGACGGAATAGAGGAGGAGGAGGGAGGGAGGGAGACAGAATGGAGGAGGGGGAGGGAAAGGAGACTGAATGGAGGAGAAGGAGGGAGAGGGAATGGAGGAGGGAGGGAGGGAGACGGAATAGAGGAGGAGGAGGGAGGGAGGGAGACAGAATGGAGGAGGGGGAGGGAAAGGAGACTGAATGGAGGAGAAGGAGGGAGAGGGAATGGAGGAGGGAGGGAGGGAGACGGAATAGAGGAGGAGGAGGGAGGGAGGGAGACAGAATGGAGGAGGGGGAGGGAAAGGAGACTGAATGGAGGAGAAGGAGGGAGAGGGAATGGAGGAGGAGGAGGAGGGAGGGAGGGAGACGGAATAGAGGAGGAGGAGGGAAAGAAGACTGAATGGAGGAGAAGGAGGGAGAGGGAATGGAGGAGGGAGGGAGGGAGACGGAATAGAGGAGGAGGAGGGAAAGAAGACTGAATGGAGGAGAAGGAGGGAGAGGGAATGGAGGAGGGAGGGAGGGAGACGGAATAGAGGAGGAGGAGGGAGGGAGGGAGACAGAATGGAGGAGGGGGAGGGAAAGGAGACTGAATGGAGGAGAAGGAGGGAGAGGGAATGGAGGAGGAGGAGGAGGGAGGGAGGGAGACGGAATAGAGGAGGAGGAGGGAAAGGAGACTGAATGGAGGAGAAGGAGGGAGAGGGAATGGAGGAGGGAGGGAGACGGAATAGAGGAGGAGGGAAAGAAGACTGAATGGAGGAGAAGGAGGTAGAGGGAATGGAGGAGGAGGAGGGAGGGAGGGAGACGGAATAGAGGAGGAGGAGGGAAAGGAGACTGAATGGAGGAGAAGGAGGGAGAGGGAATGGAGGAGGGAGGGAGGGAGACGGAATAGAGGAGGAGGAGGGAGGGAGGGAGACAGAATGGAGGAGGGGGAGGGAAAGGAGACTGAATGGAGGAGAAGGAGGGAGAGGGAATGGAGGAGGGAGGGAGGGAGACGGAATAGAGGAGGAGGAGGGAAAGGAGACTGAATGGAGGAGAAGGAGGGAGAGGGAATGGAGGAGGGAGGGAGGGAGACGGAATAGAGGAGGAGGAGGGAGGGAGGGAGACAGAATGGAGGAGGGGGAGGGAAAGGAGACTGAATGGAGGAGAAGGAGGGAGAGGGAATGGAGGAGGAGGAGGAGGGAGGGAGGGAGACGGAATAGAGGAGGAGGAGGGAAAGAAGACTGAATGGAGGAGAAGGAGGTAGAGGGAATGGAG
Source organism: Oncorhynchus gorbuscha (assembly GCF_021184085.1). Taxonomy (NCBI): domain Eukaryota; kingdom Metazoa; phylum Chordata; class Actinopteri; order Salmoniformes; family Salmonidae; genus Oncorhynchus; species Oncorhynchus gorbuscha. The sequence goes on from NW_025751319.1 coordinate 3,415, forward strand.
GAGGAGGAGGGAGGGAGGGAGACGGAATAGAGGAGGAGGAGGGAAAGGAGACTGAATGGAGGAGAAGGAGGGAGAGGGAATGGAGGAGGGAGGGAGGGAGGGAGGAGTAGGCTAATGGATAACACCTTCAATCTCCTGGTCTCTGCGCTTGTCACTGCAGGAGGCCTGTTCCTGTTCCTGGGCTTACAGAGCATAGAAATAGACTCTATAGAAGTGCAACGCCTAACCATGAATTTGATCTCGAATAGGGAGGCCCATTCTCTAGATTATATTTCTATGTTACAGAGGGCCTATTTTAGGACGGCAGGACACACAGCTAGGGACACTATCACCAGGGGAGAGGGAATATGGCCTGCGATTAAGGCTCTCAGCTCTCACGTACAGGAGATGACGTGGAGAGAGACCAAGACCACGAGGCTTCCACTGACTGACGTAGGACCAAACCAATCAAATCAAATCAAAGCTTATTTGTCAATGCACTGAATACAACAGGTGTAGTAGACCTTACAGTGAAATGCTGAATACAACAGGTGTAGACCTCACAGTGAAATGCTGAATACAACAGGTGTAGTAGACCTTACAGTGAAATACTTACTTACAGACTCTAACCAATAGTGCAAAAAAATGTATTAGGTGAACAATAGATAGGTAAAGATATAAAACAACAGTAAGAAGACAGGATATAGAAGTAGAGAGGCTGTTAGTCAGGCTGATTGAGGTAGTATGTACATGTAGATATATACAGACACCTGTTAGTCAGGCTGATTGAGGTAGTATGTACATGTAGCTCTATACAGACACCTGTTAGTCAGGCTGATTGAGGTAGTATATACAGACACCTGTTAGTCAGGCTGATTGAGGTAGTATGTACATGTAGCTATATACAGACACCTGTTAGTCAGGCTGATTGAGGTAGTATGTACATGTACCTATATACAGACACCTGTTAGTCAGGCTGATTGAGGTAGTATGTACATGTAGATATATACAGACACCTGTTAGTCAGGCTGATTGAGGTAGTATGTACATGTAGATATATATAGACACCGGTTAGTCAGGCTGATTGAGGTAGTATATACAGACACCGGTTAGTCAGGCTGATTGAGGTAGTATATACAGACACCGGTTAGTCAGGCTGATTGAGGTAGTATGTACATGTAGATATATACAGACACCTGTTAGTCAGGCTGATTGAGGTAGTATGTACATGTAGATATATACAGACACCTGTTAGTCAGGCTGATTGAGGTAGTATATACAGACACCTGTTAGTCAGGCTGATTGAGGTAGTATGTACATGTAGATATATACAGACACCTGTTAGTCAGGCTGATTGAGGTAGTATATACATGTAGATATATACAGACACCTGTTAGTCAGGCTGATTGAGGTAGTATATACATGTAGATATATACAGACACCTGTTAGTCAGGCTGAATGAGGTAGTATGTACATGTAGCTATATACAGACACCTGTTAGTCAGGCTGATTGAGGTAGTATATACATGTAGATATATACAGACACCTGTTAGTCAGGCTGATTGAGGTAGTATATACATGTAGATATATACAGACACCTGTTAGTC
>NW_025751319.1:10000-15708 GCF_021184085.1 Oncorhynchus gorbuscha
AGATTCTGGCCCACTCCCTCCTATTCACATAGAATCTGGCCCACTCCTCCTATTCACATAGAATCTGGCCCACTCCTCCTATTCACATAGACACTGACCCACTCCTCCTATTCACATAGACACTGACCCACTCCTCCTATTCACATAGACACTGACCCACTCCTCCTATTCACATAGACACTGACCCACTCCTCCTATTCACATAGACACTGACCCACTCCTCCTATTCACATAGACACTGACCCACTCCCCTATTCACATAGACACTGACCCACTCCTCCTATTCACACAGACACTGACCCACTCCTCCTATTCACATAGACACTGACCCACTCTTCCAATTCACATAGAATCTGGCCCACTCCTCTATTCACATAGAATCTGGCCCACTCCTCTATTCACATAGAATCTGGCCCACTCCTCCTATTCACATAGAATCTGGCCCACTCCTCCTATTCACATAGAATCTGGCCCACTCCTCTATTCACATAGAATCTGGCCCACTCCTCTATTCACATAGAATCTGGCCCACTCCTCCTATTCACATAGAATCTGGCCCACTCCTCTATTCACATAGAATCTGGCCCACTCCTCCTATTCACATAGAATCTGGTCCACTCCTCCTATTCAAATAGAATCTGGCCCACTCCTCCTATTCACATAGAATCTGGCCCACTCCTCCTAGTCACATAGACTCTGGCCCACTCCTCCTAGTCACATAGAATCTGGCCCACTCCTCCTATTCACATAGAATCTGGCCCACTCCTACTATTCACATAGAATCTGGCCCACTCCTCCTATTCACATAGAATCTGGCCCACTCGTTTATTCACATAGAATCTGGCCCACTCCTCTATTCACATAGAATCTGGCCCACTCCTCTATTCACATAGAATCTGGCCCACTCCTCCTATTCACAGACACTGACCCACTCCTCTATTCACATAGACACTGACCCACTCCTCTATTCACATAGACACTGACCCACTCCTTTATTCACATAGACACTGACCCACTGCTCCTATTCACACAGACACTGACCCACTCCTCCTATTCACATAGACACTGACCCACTCCTCCTATTCACATAGACACTGACCCACTCTTCCAATTCAAATAGAATCTGGCCCACTCCTCTATTCACATAGATTCTGGCCCACTCCTCCTATTCACATAGAATCTGGCCCACTCCTCCTATTCACATAGAATCTGGCCCACTCCTCCTATTCACATAGACACTGAGCCACTCCTCCTATTCACATAGACACTGACCCACTCCCCTATTCACATAGACACTGACCCACTCCTATTCACACAGACACTGACCCACTCCTCCTATACACATAGACACTGACCCACTCTTCCAATTCACATAGAATCTGGCCCACTCCTCTATTCACATAGAATCTGGCCCACTCCTCCTATTCACATAGAATCTGGCCCACTCCTCCTATTCAAATAGAATCTGGCCCACTCCTATTCACATAGAATCTGGCCCACTCCTCCTATTCACATAGAATCTGGCCCACTCCTCCTATTCACATAGAATCTGGCCCACTCCTCCTATTCACATAGAATCTGGCCCACTCCTCCTATTCACATAGAATCTGGCCCACTCCTCCTATTCACATAGAATATGGCCCACTCCTCCTATTCACATAGAATCTGTCCCACTCCTCCTATTCACATAGAATCTGTCCCACTCCTCTATTCACATAGAATCTGTCCCACTCCTCCTATTCACATAGAATCTGGCCCACTCCTCTATTCACATAGAATCTGGCCCACTCCTCTATTCACATAGAATCTGGCCCACTCCTCCTATTCACATATAATCTGGCCCACTCCTTTATTCACATATAATCTGGCCCACTCCTCTATTCACATAGAATCTGGCCCACTCCTCCTATTCACATAGACACTGACCCACTCCTCCTATTCACACAGACACTGACCCACTCCTCCTATTCACATAGACACTGACCCACTCCTCCTATTCACATAGACACTGACCCACTCCTCCTATTCACATCGAATCTGGCCCACTCCTCCTATTCACATCGAATCTGGCCCACTCCTCCTATTCACATCGAATCTGGCCCACTCCTCCTATTCACATCGAATCTGGCCCACTCCTCCTATTCACATAGAATCTGGCCCACTCCTCCTATTCACATAGAATCTGGCCCACTCCTCCTATTCACATAGACGCTGACCCACTCCTCCTATTCACACAGACACTGACCCACTCCTCCTATTCACACAGACACTGACCCACTCCTCCTATTCACACAGACACTGACCCACTCCTCCTATTCACACAGACACTGACCCACTCCTCCTATTCACATAGAATCTGGCCCACTCCTCTATTCACATAGAATCTGGCCCACTCCTCTATTCACATAGAATCTGGCCCACTCCTCTATTCACCTAGAATCTGGCCCACTCCTCTATTCACCTAGAATCTGGCCCACTCCTCTATTCACCTAGAATCTGGCCCACTCCTCCTATTCACATAGAATCTGGCCCACTCCTCCTATTCACATAGAATCTGGCCCACTCCTCCTATTCACATAGAATCTGGCCCACTCCTCCTATTCACATAGAATCTGGCCCACTCCTCCTATTCACATAGAATCTGGCCCACTCCTCCTATTCACATAGAATCTGGCCCACTCCTCCTATTCACATAGAATCTGGCCCACTCCTCTATTCACATAGAATCTGGCCCACTCCTCCTATTCACATAGAATCTGGCCCACTCCTCTATTCACATAGAATCTGGCCCACTCCTCTATTCACATAGAATCTGGCCCACTCCTCTATGCACATAGAATCTGGCCCACTCCTCCTATTCACATAGAATCTGGTCCACTCCTCCTATTCAAATAGAATCTGGCCCACTCCTCCTATTCACATAGAATCTGGCCCACTCCTCCTATTCACATAGAATCTGGCCCACTCCTCCTAGTCACATAGAATCTGGCCCACTCCTCCTATTCAGATAGAATCTGGCCCACTCCTCTATTCACATAGAATCTGGCCCACTCCTCCTATTCACATAGAATCTGGCCCACTCCTTTATTCACATAGAATCTGGCCCACTCCTCTATTCACATAGAATCTGGCCCACTCCTCTATTCACATAGAATCGGGCCCACTCCTCTATTCACATAGAATCGGGCCCACTCCTCTATTCACATAGAATCGGGCCCACTCCTATATTCACATAGAATCTGGCCCACTCCTCCTATTCACATAGAATCTGGCCCACTCCTATTCAAATAGAATCTGGCCCACTCCTCCTATTCACATAGAATCTGGCCCACTCCTCTATTCACATAGAATCTGGCCCACTCCTCCTATTCACATAGAATCTGGCCCACTCCTCCTATTCACAGACACTGACCCACTCCTCTATTCACATAGACACTGACCCACTCCTCTATTCACATAGACACTGACCCACTCCTTTATTCACATAGACACTGACCCACTGCTCCTATTCACACAGACACTGACCCACTCCTCCTATTCACATAGACACTGACCCACTCCTCCTATTCACATAGACACTGACCCACTCTTCCAATTCACATAGAATCTGGCCCACTCCTCTATTCACATAGATTCTGGCCCACTCCTCTATTCACATAGAATCTGGCCCACTCCTCCTATTCAAAAAGAATCTGGCCCACTCCTCCTATTCACATAGAATCTGGCCCACTCCTATTCACAGACACTGACCCACTCCTCTATTCACATAGACACTGACCCACTGTTCCTATTCACATAGACACTGACCCACTCCTCTATTCACATAGACACTGACCCACTGTTCCTATTCACATAGACACTGACCCACTCCTCTATTCACATAGATTCTGGCCCACTCCTCCTATTCACATAGAATCTGGCCCACTCCTCCTATTCACATAGAATCTGGCCCACTCCTCCTATTCACATAGACACTGAGCCACTCCTCCTATTCACATAGACACTGACCCACTCCCCTATTCACATAGACACTGACCCACTCCTCCTATTCACACAGACACTGACCCACTCCTCCTATTCACCTAGAATCTGGCCCACTCCTCTATTCACCTAGAATCTGGCCCACTCCTCCTATTCACATAGAATCTGGCCCACTCCTCCTATTCAAATAGAATCTGGCCCACTCCTCCTATTCACATAGAATCTGGCCCACTCCTCCTATTCACATAGAATCTGGCCCACTCCTCCTATTCAAATAGAATCTGGTCCACTCCTCCTATTCAAATAGAATCTGGCCCACTCCTCCTATTCACATAGAATCTGGCCCACTCCTCCTATTCACATAGAATCTGGCCCACTCCTCCTAGTCACATAGAATCTGGCCCACTCCTCCTATTCAGATAGAATCTGGCCCACTCCTCCTATTCACATAGAATCTGGCCCACTCCTTTATTCACATAGAATCTGGCCGACTCCTCTATTCACATAGAATCGGGCCCACTCCTCTATTCACATAGAATCGGGCCCACTCCTATATTCACATAGAATCTGGCCCACTCCTCCTATTCACATAGAATCTGGCCCACTCCTATTCAAATAGAATCTGGCCCACTCCTCCTATTCACATAGAATCTGGCCCACTCCTCTATTCACATAGAATCTGGCCCACTCCTCCTATTCACATAGAATCTGGCCCACTCCTCCTATTCACAGACACTGACCCACTCCTCTATTCACATAGACACTGACCCACTCCTCTATTCACATAGACACTGACCCACTCCTTTATTCACATAGACACTGACCCACTGCTCCTATTCACACAGACACTGACCCACTCCTCCTATTCACATAGACACTGACCCACTCCTCCTATTCACATAGACACTGACCCACTCTTCCAATTCACATAGAATCTGGCCCACTCCTCTATTCACATAGATTCTCGCCCACTCCTCTATTCACATAGAATCTGGCCCACTCCTCCTATTCAAAAAGAATCTGGCCCACTCCTCCTATTCACATAGAATCTGGCCCACTCCTCCTATTCACAGACACTGACCCACTCCTCTATTCACATAGACACTGACCCACTGTTCCTATTCACATAGACACTGACCCACTCCTCTATTCACATAGACACTGACCCACTGTTCCTATTCACATAGACACTGACCCACTGTTCCTATTCACATAGACACTGACCCACTCCTCTATTCACATAGATTCTGGCCCACTCCTCCTATTCACATAGAATCTGGCCCACTCCTCCTATTCACATAGAATCTGGCCCACTCCTCCTATTCACATAGACACTGAGCCACTCCTCCTATTCACATAGACACTGACCCACTCCCCTATTCACATAGACACTGACCCACTCCTCCTATTCACACAGACACTGACCCACTCCTCCTATTCACATAGAATCTGGCCCACTCCTCTATTCACATAGAATCTGGCCCACTCCTCCTATTCACATAGAATCTGGCCCACTCCTCCTATTCACATAGAATCTGGCCCACTCCTCTATTCACATAGAATCTGGCCCACTCCTCTATTCACATAGAATCTGGCCCACTCCTCTATTCACATAGAATCTGGCCCACTCCTCCTATTCACATAGAATCTGGTCCACTCCTCCTATTCAAATAGAATCTGGCCCACTCCTCCTATTCACATAGAATCTGGCCCACTCCTCCTATTCA
>NW_025751320.1:0-15706 GCF_021184085.1 Oncorhynchus gorbuscha
CCAGGTTAAAGGCCAGAGCTCATCTGTGTGTTTGAGGGCGACTGATAAGCGCTACTAGATTTGTCCTTCCGCTATAATTAATATCTTGCTCGGTCTATCACGCTGACCGATCGCAAGCTTCCTGCAGTGCATTAATAGACTCTTAAGGATAGTCATTTATGGATTAAGCCTAGCCTTCGGTGACACATTCCTCTCAGATACGTTAGGGGAGCCACGCTCATGTTTGCCTTGATGGCAGTCCTCTCCCCAGCATATTATGTGAAACACTACCTTAACCCTCACTGTATCTGGTAACCATAGTGAGACCATTTCTTTTTTGATTTTTTGTTCACCTTTTACACCTGTTGTTTTGGGTCATCCCTGGCTAGTGTGTCATAATCCTTCTTTTGATTGGTCTAGTAATTCTATCCTTTCCTGGAACGCTTCTTGTCATGTGAAGTGTTTAATGTCTGCTATTTCTCCTGTTTGTTCTGTCCCTCTTCTCAGGAGGAACCTGGTGATTTGACAGGAGTGCCGAGGAATATCATGGTCTGCGCACGGTCTTCAGTCGGTCCAGAACCAACTCCCTTCCTCCTCACCGGTCGTATGATTGTTGTCCTGATCTCTTCAAGAAGCGCTTTGCATCCGCTCCTATCCTTGTTGCACCTGACGCCACTAAACCGTTTATTGCTGAGGTTGACGCGCCGGGGTGGGCGGGGGAGCCATTCTGTCCCAGCGCTCCGATACTGACGATGGGGTCCCCATTTGCGTATTTTTCTCATCGCCTGTCACCGTCGGAACGTGAATTCATGATGTGGCTAATCGCGAACTGCTCGCCATCCGTTTAGCCCTAGGCAAATGGCGACAGTGGTTGAGGGGGCGACCGTCTTTGTCGCTTGGACTGACCAAAAGAACCTTGAGTACATCCGTTCTGCCAAACGACTGAATGCGTCATGCTCGTGGGCGTTGTTTTTCGCTCGTTTGAGTTCGTTATTTCTTATTGCCCGGTACTAAGAACACCAAGCCTCATGCTTTATCCCGTCTCTTTAGTTCTTCTGTGGTTTCTACCGATCCCGAGGGGATCCTTCCTGTTGGGCGTGTTGTCGGGTTGACTGTCTGGGGAATTGAGAGACAGGTTGCAAGCACTCACGCACACTGCGTCGCCGCTTGTCCTAGTAACCTTCTTTCGTTCCTGTTTCTACTCGCCTGGCTGTTCTTCAGTGGGCTCACTCTGCCAAGTTAGCTGGCCATCCCGGGTGTCGGGTATCGCTTGCCTATTCGCCAGCGGTTTTGGTGGCCTACTCAGGAGCGTGACACGCGCTTTGTGGCTGCGTGTTCAGACTGCGCGCAGAAGAAGTCTGGTAATTTTTTTCTGCTTCTGCTCCTGGTCTTGCTGGGTCTCAGTCTGTTCCTGCCATCGCATCTCCCTGTCTGTTCCTGCCCTTGCTGTGTCTCAGTCTGTCCCTAGTTGTTACTCTCCTGGCCTGTTTGGTCCTGTTTGCTCTAAAGCTTTCAGTTCTCTACCCGTGTCTCATTTTTTTTTTTTTAGAGTAGTACCCTAGTTTCCTTTTTATCGCTTTCTCCGTTACGGTCCTGAGGAGAGGAGTTGGGTTCTTTCTCGGGACGTGCTGGACCGTTTGTGATCTATGATTTCCTCCGTTGCCGCCAGTGTTTCCTTGAGAGCGCCAGGGAGGCGCCTCGTGAGTGGGGGGGTACTGTCATGTTTTGTCTTTATCATCTTGTCATTTTGCTTTTCCCTCTGTTCGTTTTCTCCTGCTGGTCTTATTGCTCCCCTTTTCTCTCTCTCCTCTCTCTCTCTCTCTATCGTCTGCTCCTGCTCCCAGCTGTTCCTATTCCCCTAATCAATCATTTAGTCTTCCCACACCTGTTCCCTATCCTTTTTCCTGATTAGAGTCCCTATTTCCCTTGTTTTCCGTTTCTGCCCTGTCGGATCCTTGTCATTGTTCACCGTGCTGTGTCTGTGTATCGCCCTGTCGTGTCGTGTTTCCCTCAGATGCTGCGTGGTGAGCAGGTGTCTGAGTCTGCTACGCTCAAGTGCCTTCCCGAGGCAACCTGCAGTTCATGATCGAGTCTCCAGTCTGTTCTCGTCATTACGAGTGGAATTATGTCTTATGATTGTAGATTTACTTTACTGGATTAAAGACTCTGTTTTCGCTAAGTCGCTTTTGGGTCCTCATTCACCTGCATAACAGACACAGCAGCTGACAATTAATTATTGGGTTAACCTACAGGGACATGGGATGTCTCATCCTGCGAAAGGGATTCTACAGGAACATGAATGAGGACAGAACACGGAGATTAGCCCTACGGCAGCTAATCCTGTGAACCCACCATGGCTACTCCCACCTCAGTAGTTGATCCAGAAGTGTTTTTTTATATATATTTTTTTATTTCACCTTTATTTAACCAGGTAGGCTAGTTGAGAACAAGTTCTCATTTACAACTGCGACCTGGCCAAGATAAAGCAAAGCAGTTCGACACAAACAACAACACAAAGTTACACATTGAATAAACAAACATACAGTCAATAATACAATAGAAAAGTCTATATACAGTGTGTGCAAATGAGGTAAGATAAGGGAGGGATAAGGCAATAAATAGGCCAGAGTGGAGAAATAATTACAATATAGCAATTAAACACACAGTGATAGATGTGCAGAAGATGAGTGTGCAAGTAGAGATACTGGAGTGCAAAGGAGCAAAATAAAAAATAAAAATAACAGTATGGGGATGAGGTAGTTGGATGGGCTATTTACAGATTGGCTATGTCATGTTTTGTCATTTATTATCTTGTCTTGTCCCTGTGCTTCCCATTCTATTCGTTTCCCTCTGCTGGTCTTATTAGGTTCTTTCCCTCTTTCTATCCCTCTCTCTCCCTCCCTCTCTCACTCTCTCGCTCTCTCTTCTCTCTATCGTTCCGTTCCTGCTCCCAGCTGTTCCTATTCCCCTAATCATCATTTAGCTCTCCCACACCTGTTCCCGATCCTTTTCCTGATTAGAGTCCCTATTTCTCTCCTTGTTTCGTACCTGCCCTGTCGGATCCTCATTTATAATTCACCGTGCTGTGTCTATGTTTTGCCCTGTCGTGTCGTGTTTCCTCAGATGCTGCGTGGTGAGCAGGTGTCTGAGTCTGCTAGGTTCAAGTGCCTTCCCGAGGCAACCTGCAGTTCTCGATCAAGTCTCCAGTCTGTTCTCGTCTTTACGTGTAGTATTATGCTTTTTGTTTTGTAAAGTTTATTCTGGATTAAACATTCTGTTTTCGCCAAGTCGCTTTTGGGTCCTCATTCACCTGCATGACAGAAGGATCCACCAAGGAATGGACCCAGCGACTACAGACGCCGTAACACTGCCGTCGAGATCCAAGGAGCCATGCTCGGCAGACACGAGCAGGAATTGTCTGCTGCTCGCCATGCCGTGGAGAGCCTGGCCGCTCAGGTTTCCCGACCCTCTGGACAGTTCCAGAGTCCTCGCCTCGTGCCACCTGTTACTTCCTGGCCTGCCGAGCCTCCAGAACCTAGGGTTAATAACCCACCTTGCTACTCCGGGCAGCCCACTGAGTGCCGCCCTTTCTCACCCAGTGTGAGATTGTGTTCTCTCCAACCCAACACATACTCTAGAGAGAGAGCTCGGGTTGCTTACGCCATTTCACTCCTTACTGGCCGGGCCCGAGAGTGGGGCACAGCTATCTGGGAGGCAAGGGCTGATTGTTCTAACAATTACCAGAACTTTAAAGAGGAGATGATTCGGTTTTTGACCGTTCAGTTTTTGGTGGGGAGGCTTCTAGGGTCCTGGCTTCCTATGCCAAGGTGATCGATCCATAACGGATTACTCTATAGAGTTTCGTACTCTTGCTGCCTCTAGTGACTGGAACGAGCCGGCGCTGCTCGCTGTTTTCTGGAGGGACTCCACACAGTGGTCAAAGATGAGATTCTCTCTCGGGAGGTTCCTTCCAGTGTGGACTCTTTGATTGCTCTCGCCATCCGCATAGAACGACGGGTAGATCTTCGTCACCAGGCTCGTGGAAGAGAGCTCGCATCAACGGTGTTTCCCTGCTCCGCATCGCAACCATCTCCCTCCTCTGGCTCTGAGACTGAGCCCATGCAGCTGGGAGGGATTCGCATCTCGACTAAGGAGAGGGAACGGAGGATCACCAACCGCCTGTGCTCTATTGCGGATTTGATGGACATTTTGTTAATTCATGTCCAGTAAGAGCCAGAGCCCATCAGTAAGCGGAGGGCTACTGGTGAGCGCTACTACTCAGGTCTCTTCATCTAGATCTTGTACAGCTATGTCGGTCCATCTACGCTGGACCGGTTCGGGTGCTACATGCAGTGCCTTGATTGACTCTGGGGCTGAGGGTTGTTTCATGGACGGCATGGGTTCGGAAACATAACATTCCTTTCAGACAGTTAGACAAGCCTACGCCCATGTTTGCCTTAGATGGTAGTCATCTTCCCAGTATCAGATTTGAGACACTACCTTTAACTCTCACAGTATCTGGTAACCACAGTGAGACTATTTCTTTTTGATTTTTCGTTCACCTTTCACACCTGTTGTTTTGGGTCATCCCTGGCTAGTATGTCATAATCCTTCTATTAATTGGTCTTGTAATTCTATCCTATCCTGGAACGTATCTTGTCATGTGAAGTGCTTAATGTCTGCCATCCTCCCATTTCTTCTGTCCCCACTTCTCAGGAGGAACCTGGCATTTGACAGGAGTGCCGGAGGAATATCATGATCTGCGCACGGTCTTCAGTCGGTCCCGAGCCAACTCCCTTCCTCCTCACCGGTCGTATGATTGTAGTATTGATCTCCTTCCGGGGACCACTCCTCCTCGGGGTAGACTATACTCTCTGTCGGCTCCCGAACGTAAGGCTCTCGAGGATTATTTATCTGTGTCTCTTGACGCCGGTACCATAGTGCCTTCTTCCTCTCCGGCCGGGGCGGGGTTCTTTTTTGTTAAGAAGAAGGACGGCACTCTGCGCCCCCTGCGTGATTATCGAGGGCTGAATGACATAACGGTTAAGAATCGTTATCCGCTTCCCCTTATGTCATCAGCCTTCGAGATTCTGCAGGGAGCCAGGTGCTTTACTAAGTTGGACCTTCGTAACGCTTTACCATCTCGTGCGCATCAGAGAGTGGGGACGAGTGGAAAACGGCTTAACACCCGTTAGGGCATTTGAGTACCGGGTTCTGCCGTTTGGTCTCGCCAATGCGCCAGCTGTTTTTCAGGGCATTAGTTAATGATGTTCTGAGAGACATGCTGAACATCTTTGTTTTTGTCTATCTTGACGATATCCTGATTTTTTCACCGTCACTCGAGATTCATGTTCAGCACGTTCGACGTGTTCTACAGCGCCTTTAGAGAATTGTCTCTACGTAAAGGCTGAGAAGTGCTTTTTCATGTCTCCTCCGTTACTTTTTCTCGGTTCCGTTATTTCCGCTGAAGGCATTCAGATGGGATTCCGCTAAGGTCCAAGCAGGTGATTGGCCCGTTCCAAGGTCACGTGTCGAGTTGCAGCGCTTTTTAGGTTTCGCTAATTTCTATCGCGTTTCATTCGTACGGGTCAAGTTGCTGCCCCTCTCACAGCTCTTACTTCTGTCAAGACGTGTTTTAAGTGGTCCGGTTCCGCTCTAGGAGCTTTTGATCTTCTAAAAGAACGTTTTACGTCCGCTCCTATCCTCGTTACTCCTGACGTCACTAGACAATTCATTGTCGAGGCTGACGCTTCAGAGGTAGGCGTGGGAGCCATTCTATCCCAGCTTCCAGTCTGACTATAAGGTTCATCCTTGCGCTTATTTTTTTCATCGCTCTGTCGCCATCTGGAGCGCAACTATGATGTGGGTAACCGTGGAACTGCCTGCCATCCGCTTAGCCTCCTAGGCGAATGGCGACAGTGGTTGAGGGGGGTCGTTTCTTTTGTCGCTTGGACAGACCATAAGAACCTTGGAGTACATCCGTTCTGCCAAACGACTTAATGCCCGTCAAGCTCGTTGGGCGTTGTTTTTCGCTCGTTTCGAGTTTGTGATTTCTTACCGTCCGGGTAGCAAGAACACCAAGCCTGATGCCTTATCCCGTCTGTTTAGTTCTTCTGTAAGTTTCTACTGATCCCGAGGGGATTCTTCCTTATGGGCGTGTTGTCAAGTTGACAGTCTGGGGAATTGAAAGACAGGTTAAGCAAGCACTCACGCACACTGCGTCGCCGCTTGTCCTAGTAACCTCCTTTCGCTCCTGTTTCCACTCGTCTGGCTGTTCTTCAGTGGGCTCACTCGCCAAGTTAGCTGGTCATCCCGGTGTTCGAGGCACTCTGCGCCTATTCGCCAGCGCTTTTGGTGGCCGACTCAGAGCGTGACACGCGCCCGCTTCGTGGCTGCTTGTTCGGACTGCGCGCAGACTAAGCTCGGTAACTCTCCTCCTGCCGGTCGTCCCCAGACCGCTCCCATTCCTTCTCGACCATGGTCTCACATCGCCCTAGACTTCATTACCGGTCTGCCTTTGTCTGCGGGGAAGACTGTGATTCTACGGTTGTCGATAGGTTCTCTAAGGCGGCACATTTCATTCCTCGCTAAACTTCCTTCCGCTAAGGAGACGGCACAAATCATTATCGAGAATGTGTTCAGAATTCATGGCCTCCCGTTAGACGCCGTTTCAGACAGAGGCCCGCAATTCACGTCACAGTTTTGAGGGAGTTCTGTCGTTTGGATTGGTGCGTCCCGTCAGTCTCTCTTCCGGGTTTCATCCCCAGTCTAACGGTCAAGCAGAGAGGGCCAATCAGACGATTGTCGCATACTACGCAGCCTTTCTTTCAGAAACCCTGCGTCTTGGCAGAACAGCTCCCTGGGCAGAATACGCCACAACTCGCTTCCTTCTCTGCTACCGGGTTATCTCCTCTCGTTTCAGAGTAGTCTGGGTTATCAGCCTCCTCTATTCTCTTCCCAGCTTGCCGAGTCCAGCGTTCCCTCCGCTCAGCGTTTGTCCAACGTTGTGAGCGCACCTGGAGGAGGGTGAGGTCTGCACTTTGCCGCTACAGGGCACAGACTGTGAGAGCCGCCAATAAACGCAGGATTAAGAGTCCTAGGTATTGTTGCTGGCCAGAGAGTGTGGCTTTCCACTCGCAACCTTCCTCTTACGACAGCTTCTCGTAAGTTGACTCCGCGGTTCATTGGTCCGTTCCGTGTCTCCCAGGTCGTCAATCCTGTCGCTGTGCGACTGCTTCTTCCGCGACATCTTCGTCGCGTCCATCCTGTCTTCCATGTCTCCTGTGTTAAGCCCCGTTCGTCTTCCCTCCCCCCCTCCCGTCCTTGTCGAGAGCGCACCTATTTACAAGGTACATAAGATCATGGACATGCGTTCTCGGGGACGGGGTCACCAATACTTAGTGGATTGGGAGGGTTACGGTCCTGAGGAGAGGAGTTGGGTTCCGTCTCGGGACGTGCTGGACCGTTCACTCATTGATGATTTCCTCCGTTGCCGCCAGGATTCCTCCTCGAGTGCGCCAGGAGGCGCCGGTGAGTGGGGGGTACTGTCATGTTTTGTCATTTATTATCTTGTCTTGTCCCTGTGCTTCCCATTCTATTCGTTTCCCTCTGCTGGTCTTATTAGGTTCTTTCCCTCTTTCTATCCCTCTCTCTCCCCCTCCCTCTCTCACTCTCTCGCTCTCTCTTCTCTCTATCGTTCGTTCCTGCTCCCAGCTGTTCCTATTCCCCCTAATCATCATTTAGTCTTCCCACACCTGTTCCCGATCCTTTTCCCTGATTAGAGTCCCTATTTCACTCCTTGTTTCCCGTACCTGCCCTGTCGGATCCTCATTTATAATTCACCGTGCTGTGTCTATGTTTTGCCCTGTCGTGTCGTGTTTCCCTCAGATGCTGCGTGGTGAGCAGGTGTCTGAGTCTGCTAGGTTCAAGTGCCTTCCCGAGGCAACCTGCAGTTCTCGATCAAGTCTCCAGTCTGTTCTCGTCTTTACGTGTAGTATTATGCTTTTTGTTTTGTAAAGTTTATTCTGGATTAAATACTCTGTTTTCGCCAAGTCGCTTTTGGGTCCTCATTCACCAGCATGACAGGCTATGTACAGGTGCAGTGATTTGAGAGCTGCTCTGACAGCTGGTGCTTAAAGTTAGTGAGGGAGATATGAGTCTCCAGCGTCAGTGATTTTTGCAGTTCGTTCCAGTCATTGGCAGCAGAGAACTGGAAGGAAAGGCAGCCAAAGGAGGAATTGGCTTCCCGGGGTGACCAGTGAAATATACCTGCTGGAGCGCGTGCTACGGGTGGGTGCTGCTATGGTGACCAGTGAGCTGAGATAAGGCGGGGCCTTACCTAGCAAAACTTATAGATGACCTGGAGCCAGTGGATTTGGAGATGAATATGAAGCGAGGGCCAGCCAATGAGCGCCTACAGGTTTCAGTGGTGGGTAGTATGTGGGGCTTTGGTGACAAAACGGATGGCACTGTGATAGACTGCATCCAATTTGCTGAGTAGAGTGTTGGAGGCTATTTTGTAAATGACATCGCCAAAGTCAAGGATCGGTAGGATAGTCAGTTTTATGAGGGTATGTTTGCAGCATGAGCAAAGGATGCTTTGTTGCGAAATAGGAAGCCGATTCTAGATTTAATTTTGGGATTGGAGATGCTTAATGCGAGTCTGGAAAGAGAGTCTTTACAGTCTAACCAGACACCTAGGTATTTGTAGTTGTCCACATATTCTAAGTCAGAACCGTCCAGAGTAGAGATGCTGGATGGGTGGGCAGGTGTGGACAGCGATCAGTTGAAGAGCATGCATTTAGTTTTACTTGCATTTAAGAGCAGTTGGAGGCAACGGAAGGAGATATGTATGGCATTGAAGCTTGTCTGGAGGTTAGTTAACACAGTGTCCTAAGAAGGGCCAGAAGTATACAGAATGGTGTCGTCTGCATAGAGGTGGATCAGAGAATCACCAGCAGCAAAACATCATTGATGTATACAGAGAAAGAGTCGGCCCGAGGATGGAACCCAGTGGCTCCCCATAGAGACTGCCAGAGTCCCGGACAACATGCCCTCCATGTTGGAGAGACCACAGAAGATAGGGAGGCAGTTGATCCATCTGATTTGTTTAATAGTCTGGATACTATATCAGGATTTTGTGTACATTTACACAGGTGGTTCAAAAGATCCATGGACAGGACGTACTCGGTCAACATTTGTAGTGCGGGAATGTGAGGTGGCAGTCAGGAAACGTATTACAGATCCCCTGGCTGTATATATGGTGGAGCTGATGGCTGTACAGTTGGCTTTGCAGTGGGTGGAAGAAGTCAAGCCAGACAGAGTAGTTATTTGCTTTGACCTATGTGTAGTGTTGATGAGTCTTCAGTCCTTTAGCTCACGTAGCGGACAAGACCTGCTGTATGAGGTACTACAAACCCATGGCAGGCTTAGACAGATAGGAATACAGACAAGGTTTACTTGGGTCCCAGCCCATGTGGGGGTGGAGGGAAAACGAGGCAGCTGATGTACTGGCTAAACATGCACTTAGTAGTGTGGATGTTGATGTTGTAGTTTTGCTATCAGCAAGGCAGAAGCAAAAGCCTGATATGGACAGTGGTGGTGCAGAGATGGCAGGAGCAGTGGAATAGAGATACTATGAGCAGGCGTCTATTCCAAGTACAGAGGAAAGTTGGGAGGGGAGGACGGTAGGAAGAGACAGAAGAGAGGAGGATATTTTCTACAAGACTAAGGGTGGGACACAGCCGGTTGAATAAGACTTTAAATGTCAAAGGAAAGCATCCAACAAGAAAGTGTGAGTTTTGCCAGGAAACAGAGAGAGTGGAGCATGTACTGCTACAGTGTGGGCAGTATGAGGGAAAGCTGGAGGCTGAAATCCAGTATAAGTGAGAAGGGGATACAGGAAATGCACCATAACGTTGAATGCCAACCACAGATAAACCCCACTGAAGAAGAAGATCCACAATGGCCAATATCAACATATATCCTTTGACGACATCGTCTTTAGTTGCTAGGAATTTAATTCAGTCATGGCCGCTAGCATGTCTTTGTGAGCCAACTCTAGAACGAGGCCAAAACAGGAATTGCAGTCTCCCTTTAAAACTAACTAATGACATGTTGCACCTCTACCTTGCTACCTTGCAGATTAGCCAAGGAGGAGGAAGATGAGAACAGCAGGCCAGTGGAGCAGCTAGGGGCAAATGGTAGGGGAGCAGGAGGATTTACTCCAGTAGCTTGTTTGTTTGTTTGTTTTGTCTCTGTATTCCAGCACTTTGGATTTGAAATTAAACAATGACTATGAGGTTAAGGCGCCGACTGCCAACTTTAATTTGAGGGTATTTTCGTTCATATTGGGTGAACTGTTTAGAAATTACAGCAATTCTTGTAAATAGTCTCCCCATTTTAGGTGATAAAAAATATTGGAACAAATTCACTTATACGGTATCAAATCATATTTTACTGGTCAACGTACACATATTTAGCAGATGTTATTGCGGGTGTAGCAAAATGTTTATTAAAGTATTAAAAAGTGAAGTATTTGGTCTAGGGATGTACAATATATTGGTGAACAAATCAGAATCGGCCAATTATTAATATTAGCTAAAACTGCTATCATCGGCATCGGTCTAGTTTAGACAACAGTCTAGTTTAACGCCAATTTTAAAAACCGATGTCAAAGCTACCGTGCATACTTACATAACGTAGGTATATTATGTAATGACGGCACATATGATTTTGCGCTACACGTGCGACACAATATTCCTAACCTAGCCCTGACAATGTCTGATGTGCGGATCGAGCAGTCAAAAAGTCGAGCAGTCATTTGAAAGAGTAAGACAATTTCAGCGAGACAACTCAAGGTGAAATCCATTAAAGCCAAGATAATGGAATTCATTCCCCTTGACAATCAACCGTTCTCTGTCGTGGGTGATGTTGGCTTTTTCGCTGCTGTGCTATTTTTCAGATGTTGCCCTACTAGAGTTACACAGTAATAGCATCACTATTAGCTTCATGACATACATACTATGGAATGCCGTTTGGGTCTTTGCATGTCAAAAAAAAAACATACAGTAGCACTGTCAAAGCTGTACAAAAAGTCTGCAAACAAGCAAATACCGGCCCCAAACGATGTGTTTACAATACCGCGTTGGTATTAAAGCATCATTTGTTAAACCTTAGCAACTTCTGGGGTAGATAGCGTTAGCTTGGTACCTAGCTATCACCAATTCAACCAGCCTGAAAACAATGACCAGTAGAAACTGCTGTCATTTTCATTATGATTTAGGAATCCTTGTGAGTAAGTATTGTTCTCTTATTGAAATTGAACTTCAGTTCAGGAAAATAAATAGCTAGCCAGCTACTTAACCCTGCTGCCCAAAGCTAACATTATAAGCAGCCAGATAGCTTCACCTTACGGTACCTACACATGGAGACCACATGGTGAACTGTGTGTGTGTGTGTGTGTTTGGTTTGACTATCTGTGTGTTTGGTTTGACTAAAGGAAAAAGGTTATTTTAGGCTTAGGGGGTTAAGTTTAGGGTTAGGGATACAGTTAGAGTTATGAGTTATGGTTAGGTGTTAAGGTTAGGATACAGTTAGTTAGGAGTTATGGTTAGGTGTTAAGGTTAGGGGTTAGGGATACAGTTAGAGTTAGGAGTTATGGTTAGGTGTTAAGGTTAGGGAGCGAGTGGTCGCATCTGCACGTCGCTCCAACGGGTAGTATAACTTTTTCATTATATTTCATTATATCACAACGGTTTGATTTGTCTTATCTTAGCAATTTCTTCTCAGCTAGCTACATAGCCGTCTTTGTATCAAAGATGTTCTTGTAATTATCGTATTTCGCCGTCTAACGTAGTCTTCACTAGTCTTCACTAGCCAGCTAGCTAACGTCCACTGATTAGCTGCACTGGAGAAACTGTTACACTCAACTGAACGACTTGATTAGTTTAGTGTCAGCTAGCTACATAGCTGTCTTTGCTGTCTTCGTATCATCGTATCATCGGGATTCAAGATAATTGTGTTGTTTAGGTTTAGGAGTGTGTAGTCTTAGAGTGATTATCTTAATTTACCGAGGTTGGGGCTAGCCAGCTTATTTGTCGTCCTTAACGTAGGTGACTCTGCTAGTTAGCCAACAGCTAGCCAACGCTTAGCCAACGTCTTCTGTATAGAACTCAACTACCCGGTCGCATTCACAGGTTGTATCACATTTTCACTTCATTTTCATTACAGTACAACGGTTTGATTTGTTTGATCGTAGCTAGCTACTTAGCTAGCTACATAGCCGTCTTTGTATCAAAGATAATTGTGTAGTCTAGAGCGATTTTCTAGGTTCGCTAGCCATCTATTGTCGTTCTTTAACGCAACGTAACGTAAACAACACTGCTAGCTAGCCTGCTAGCCCCCGAATAGCAACACTGCAGAAACTATTACACTCAACGGAACGACTTGATTAGTGTAGTGTCAACAACGCACCCACTGCCAGCTGGCCTACTTCAGCAGTACTGTATCATTTTAATCATTTTAGTCAATAAGATTCTTGCTACGTAGCTTAACTTTCTGAACATTCGAGACGTGTAGTCCACTTGTCATTCCAATCTCCTTTGCATTAGCGTAGCCTCTTCTGTAGCCTGTCAACTATGTGTCGGTTTATCCCTGTTCTCTCCTCTCTGCACAGACCATACAAACGCTCCTCACCGCGTGGCCGCGGCCACCCTACTCTGGTGGTCCCAGCGCGCACGACCCACGTGGAGTTCCAGGTCTCCGGTAGCCTCTGGAACTGCCAATCTGCGGTCAACAAGGCAGAGTTCATCTCAGCCCATGCCTCCCTCCAGTCCCTCGACTTCTTGGCCCTGACGGAAACATGGATCACCACAGACAACACTGCTACTCCTACTGCTCTCTCTTCGTCCGCCCACGTGTTCTCGCACACCCCGAGAGCGTCTGGTCAGCGGGGTGGTGGCACCGGGATCCTCATCTCTCCCAAGTGGTCATTCTCTCTTTCTCCCCTTACCCATCTGTCTATCGCCTCCTTTGAATTCCATGCTGTCACAGTCACTAGCCCTTTCAAGCTTAACATCCTTATCATTTATCGCCCTCCAGGTTCCCTCGGAGAGTTCATCAATGAGCTTGATGCCTTGATAAGCTCCTTTCCTGAGGACGGCTCACCTCTCACAGTTCTGGGCGACTTTAACCTCCCCACGTCTACCTTTGACTCTTTCCTCTCTGCCTCCTTCTTTCCACTCCTCTCCTCTTTTGACCTCACCCTCTCACCTTCCCCCTACTCACAAGGCAGGCAATACGCTCGACCTCATCTTTACTAGATGCTGTTCTTCCACTAACCTCATTGCAACTCCCCTCCAAGTCTCCGACCACTGCCTTGTATCCTTTTCCCTCTCGCTCTCATCCAACACCTCCCACACTGCCCCTACTCGGATGGTATCGCGCCGTCCCAACCTTCGCTCTCTCTCCCCCGCTACTCTCTCCTCTTCCATCCTATCATCTCTTCCCTCCGCTCAAACCTTCTCCCACCTATCTCCTGATTCTGCCTCCTCAACCCTCCTCTCCTCCCTCTCTGCATCCCTTGACTCTCTATGTCCCCTATCCTCCAGGCCGGCTCGGTCCTCCCCTCCCGCTCCGTGGCTCGATGACTCATTGCGAGCTCACAGAACAGGGCTCCGGGCAGCCGAGCGGAAATGGAGGAAAACTCGCCTCCCTGCGGACCTGGCATCCTTTCACTCCCTCCTCTCTACATTTTCCTCCTCTGTCTCTGCTGCTAAAGCCACTTTCTACCACGCTAAATTCCAAGCTTCTGCCTCTAACCCTAGGAAGCTCTTTGCCACCTTCTCCTCCCTCCTGAATCCTCCGCCCCCTCCCCCCCTCCTCCCTCTCTGCAGATGACTTCGTCAACCATTTTGAAAAGAAGGTCGACGACATCCGATCCTCGTTTGCTAAGTCAAACGACACCGCTGGTTCTGCTCACACTGCCCTACCCTATGCTCTGACCTCTTTCTCCCCTCTCTCTCCAGATGAAATCTCGCGTCTTGTGACGGCCGGCCGCCCAACAACCTGCCCGCTTGACCCTATCCCCTCCTCTCTTCTCCAGACCATTTCCGGAGACCTTCTCCCTTACCTCACCTCGCTCATCAACTCATCCCTGACCGTTGGCTACGTCCCTTCCGTCTTCAAGAGAGCGAGAGTTGCACCCCTTCTGAAAAAACCTACACTCGATCCCTCCGATGTCAACAATTACAGACCAGTATCCCTTCTTTCTTTTCTCTCCAAAACTCTTGAACGTGCCGTCCTTGGCCAGCTCTCCCGCTATCTCTCTCTGAATGACCTTCTTGATCCAAATCAGTCAGGTTTCAAGACTAGTCATTCAACTGAGACTGCTCTCCTCTGTATCACGGAGGCGCTCCGCACTGCTAAAGCTAACTCTCTCTCCTCTGCTCTCATCCTTCTAGATCTATCGGCTGCCTTCGATACTGTGAACCATCAGATCCTCCTCTCCACCCTCTCCGAGTTGGGCATCTCCGGCGCGGCCCACGCTTGGATTGCGTCCTACCTGACAGGTCGCTCCTACCAGGTGGCGTGGCGAGAATCTGTCTCCTCACCACGCGCTCTCACCACTGGTGTCCCCCAGGGCTCTGTTCTTGGCCCTCTCCTATTCTCGCTATACACCAAGTCACTTGGCTCTGTCATAACCTCACATGGTCTCTCTTATCATTGCTATGCAGACGACACACAATTAATCTTCTCCTTTCCCCCTTCTGATGACCAGGTGGCGAATCGCATCTCTGCATGTCTGGCAGACATATCAGTGTGGATGACGGATCACCACCTCAAGCTGAACCTCGGCAAGACGGAGCTGCTCTTCCTCCCGGGGAAGGACTGCCCGCTCCATGATCTCGCCATCACGGTTGACAACTCCACTGTGTCCTCCTCCCAGAGCGCCAAGAACCTTGGTGTGATCCTGGACAACACCCTGTCGTTCTCAACTAACATCAAGGCGGTGGCCCGTTCCTGTAGGTTCATGCTCTACAACATCCGCAGAGTACGACCCTGCCTCACACAGGAAGCGGCGCAGGTCCTAATCCAGGCACTTGTCATCTCCCGTCTGGATTACTGCAACTCGCTGTTGGCTGGGCTCCCTGCCTGTGCCATTAAACCCCTTCAACTCATCCAGAACGCCGCAGCCCGTCTGGTGTTCAACCTTCCCAAGTTCTCTCACGTCACCCCGCTCCTCCGTTCTCTCCACTGGCTTCCAGTTGAAGCTCGCATCCGCTACAAGACCATGGTGCTTGCCTACGGAGCTGTGAGGGGAACGGCACCTCAGTACCTCCAGGCTCTGATCAGGCCCTACACCCAAACAAGGGCACTGCGTTCATCCACCTCTGGCCTGCTCGCCTCCCTACCACTGAGGAAGTACAGCTCCCGCTCAGCCCAGTCAAAACTGTTCGCTGCCCTGGCCCCCCAATGGTGGAACAAACTCCCTCACGACGCCAGGACAGCGGAGTCAATCACCACCTTCCGGAGACACCTGAAACCCCACCTCTTTAAGGAATACCTAGGATAGGTTAAGTAATCCCTCTCACCCCACCCCCTAAGTTTTAGATGCACTATTGTTAAGTGACTGTCCCACTGGATGTCATAAGGTGAATGCACCAATTTGTAAGTCGCTCTGGATAAGAGCGTCTGCTAAATGACTTAAATGTAAATGTAAATGTAA
>NW_025751321.1:0-15705 GCF_021184085.1 Oncorhynchus gorbuscha
AGGTAGTAACATTTGGAAGCGTTGGTAGGTAGTAACATTTGGAAGTAGTTGGGAGGTAGTAACAGTTTGTAAGCGTTGGGAGGTAGTAACATTTGGAAGCGTTGGGAGGTAGTAACATTTGGAAGCATTGGGAGGTAGTAACAGTTTTCAGCGTTGGGAGGTAGTAACATTTGGAAGCGTTGGGAGGTAGTAACATTTAGGCGTTGGGAGGTAGTAACATTTGGAGGCGTTGGTAGGTAGTAACATTTAGGCGTTGAGGTAGTAACATTTAGGCGTTGGGAGGTAGTAACATTTAGGCGTTAGGCAACACTCCAGCCGCTTGGGAGGTAGTAACTTATTTAGAGCGTTGGAGGCAGGTAACATCTGTGGAGCCGTTGGGAGGCAGTAACATTTGGAAGCATGGGAGGTAGCAAACAGTTTTCAGCGTTGGGAGATATTAACATTTAGGCGTTGGGAGAGTATTAACATTTGGAAGCGTTGGGAGGCCGGTAACATTTGGAGGCGTTGGGAGGTAGTAACATTTAGGCGTTGGGAGGTAGTAACATTTGGAGGCGTTGGGGAGGTAGTAACATTTAGGCGTTGGGAGGTAGTAACATTTGGAAGGCGTTGGGAGGCAGTGAACAGTTTCAGCGTTGGGAGGTAGTAACATTTGGAAGCGTTGGGAGGTAGTAACATTTGGAGGCCGTTGGGAGGTAGTAACACCCAGCGTTGCCAGATGCGTAACATTTGTAAGCGCCAGAGGTAGTAACATTTTAGAGCGTTGGGAGGCAGTACCAGCTGTTCAGCGTTGGGAGGTAGTAACATTTGGAGGCGTTGGGAGGTAGCAACAGTTTTCAGCGTTGGGAGGCAGCTAACATTTGGAAGCCGTTGGGAGGTAGTAACATTTGGAAGCATTGGGAAGTGTTGGAGGTAGTAACATTTGGAAGCGTTGGGAGGTAGTAACATTTGGAAGCATTGGGAAGTGTTGGGAGGTAGTAACATTTGGAAAGCGTTGGGAGGTAGTAACACCTGGAGGCCGTTGGGAGGTAGTAACATTTTTCAGCCGCTGGGAGGCAGCAACATTTGGAAGCATTAGGAGGCAGTAACAGTTTTCAGCGTTGGGAAGCAGCAACACCCAGCCACTGGGAGGTAGTAACATTTTCACGCTTGAGGTAGTAACATTTGGAAGCATTGGGAGGTAGTAACAGTTTTCAGCGTTGGGAGGTAAGTAACATTTGAAGCGTTGGGAGGTAAGTAACATTTGGAAGCCGTTGGGAGGTAGTAACATTTGGAAGCATTGGGAGGTAGTAACATTTTCAGTTGGGAGGTAGTAACATTTGGAAGCATTGGGAGGTAGTAACATTTTCAGCGTTGGGAGGTACACCATCTGGCCGCGTTGGGAGGTAGTAACATTTAGGCGTTGGGAGGTGGTAACAGTTTTCAGCGTTGGGAGGTAGTAACATTTAGGCGTTGGGAGGTAGTAACATTTTTCAGCATTGGAGGCAGCAACATTTGGAAGCATTAGGAGGTAGTAACAGTTTTCAGCGTTGGGAGGTAGCAACATTTGGAAGCCATTGGGAGGCATTAACATTTTTCAGCCGTTGGGAGGCAGCAACACTGGAAACATTGGGAGGTAGTAACATTTTCAGCGTTGGAGGTAGTAACATTTGGAAACGTTGGGAGATAGTAACATTTAGGCGTTGGGAGGTAGTAACAGTTTTCAGCGTTGGGAGGTAGTAACATTTGGAAGCGTTGGGAGGTAGTAACATTTGGAAGCGTTGGGAGGTAGTAACATTTGGAAGCGTTGGGAGGTAGTAACATTTGGAAGCCGTTGGGAGGTAGTAACATTTGGAAGCACTGGGAAGTGTTGGAGGTAGTAACAGTTTTCAGCGTTGGGAGGTAGTAACATTTGGAAGCGTTGGGAGGTAGTAACATTTGGAAGCGTTGGTAGGTAGTAACATTTGGAAGCGTTGGGAGGTCGTAACATTTGTAAGCGTTGGGAGGTAGTAACATTTGGAATCGTTGGGAGGAGTAGTAACATTTGGAAGCATTGGGAAGTGTTGGGAGGCAGCAACAGTCAGCCGTTGGGAGGCAGTAACATTTCCAGCCGTTGGGAGGCAGTAACATTTGGAAGCATTGGGACGTTGGGAGGTAGTAACATTTTCAGCGTTGGGAGGTAGTAACATTTGGAAGCCGCTTGGGAGGCAGTAACATTTGGCAGCGTTGGGAGGCAGCAACATTTGGAAGCCGTTGGGAGGTCGTAACATTCCAGCCGTTGGGAGGTAGCAACATTTGGAGCGTTGGGAGGCAGTAACATTTGGAAGCATTGGGAGGCAGTAACAGTTTCAGCCGTTGGGAGGCAGTAACATTTGGGCCGTTGGGGTAGTAACATTTGGAAGCGTTGGGAGGTCCGTGCAACATTTGAAGCCGTTGGGAGGTAGTAACATTTCAGCGTTGGGAGTGTAGCAACATTTGGAAGCGTTGAGATAGTAACATTTGAAGCGGTGGGGAGGTCCAGAACATTTGGAAGCGTTAGGAGGTAGTAATGATTTGGAAGCGCTTGGAGGCAGCAACATTTGGAAGCGTTGGAGGTAGCAACATTTGGAAGCCGTTGGGAGGCAGTAAATTTGTAAGCGTTGGGAGGTCGTAACATTTGGAAGCGTCAGGGAGGTAGTAACATTTGGAAGCCGTTGGGAGGCAGTAACATTTAGCCGCGTTGGAAGCAACACTGAAGGCCGTTGGGATATCAGCAACATCTGTGTCGCGTTGGGAGGCAGCTAACATTGTAAGCCGCCTGGGAGGCAGCAACATTTGTAAGCGTTGGGATGCAGCAACATTTGGAAGCATTGGGAAGTGTTGGGAGAGCAGTAACAGTTTTCAGCGTTGGGAGAGGTAATAACATTTAGGCGTTGGGAGATAGCAACATTTGGCGTTGGTAGGTAGTAACATTTGTAAGCGTTGGGAGGTTGCAACATTTGTAAGCGTTGGGAAGTGTTGGGAGGCAGTAACAGTTTTTCAGCGTTGGGAAGGCAGCAACATTTGGAACGTGGGGGAGGTAGTAACATTTCAGCCGTTGGTAGGCAGGCAACACCCAGCGTTGGGAGGTAGTAACATTTCAGCGTTGGGAGGTAGTAACATTTGGCCGCGTTGGGAGGTAGTAACATTTCAGCCGTTGGGGGAGGTAGTAACATTTGGAAGCGTTGGGAGGCAGCAACATTTGGAAGCATTGGGAGGTAGCAACAGTTTTCAGCCGTTGGGAGGCAGCAACATTTGGCCGCGTTGGGATAGCAACATCAGCGTTGGGAAGTGTTGGGAGGTAGCAACAGTTTTCAGCGTGGGGAGGTAGTAACATTTGGAGCCGTTGGGAGGTAGTAACATTTAGGCGTTGGGGTAAACATTTGGCCGTTGGGAGGTAGTAACATTTGGAGCGCCAGGGAGGTAGCAACATTTCCAGCGTTGGGAGGCAGCAACATGTTAACGCGTTGGGAGGTAGCAACACCCAGCCGTTAGGGGCAACATTTGGAAGCCATTAGGAGGTAGCAACAGTTTTCAGCGTTGGGAGATAGTAACATTTGGGCGTTGGGAGGTAGTAACATTTAAAGGCGTTGGGAGGTCGTAACATTTAAGCGTTGGGAGGAAAGTAACATTTGGAGCGTTGGGAGGTAGTAACATTTTAGGCGTTGGGAGGTAGCAACATTTGGCCGCGTTGGGAGGTAGTAACATTTCAGCGTTGGGAGGTCGTAACATTTGGAAGCGTTGGGAGGTAGTAACATTTGGAAGCGTTGGGAGGTAGTAACATTTAGGCGTTGGGAGGTAGTAACATTTGGAAAGCGTTGGGGGTTAGTAACATTTGCAACGTTGGGAGGTAGTAACATTTGGAAGCGTTGGGAGGTAGCATTTCAGCGTTGGGAGGTAGTAACATTTGGCCGTTGGGAGGTAGTAACAGTTTTCAGCGTTGGGAGGTAGTAACATTTAGCCGCGTTGGGAGTAGTAACATTTTGGAAGCATTGGGAAGTGTTGGGAGGTAGTAACATTTAGAGCGTTGGGAGGTAGTAACATTTGGAAGCATTGGGAAGTGTTGGGAGGTAGTAACATTTGGAAGCGTTGGGAGGTCAGTAACATTTGGAAGGCGTTGGGAGGTCGTAACATTTGGAAGCGTTGGTAGGTAGTAACATTTGAAGCGTTGGGAGGTTGTAACATTTGTCAGCGTTGGGAAGTGTTGGGAGGTAGTAACAGTTTTCAGCGTTGGGAGGAGCAACATTTGGAAGCGTTGGGAGGTAGTAACAGTTTGGAAGCGTTGGGAGCAGTAGTAACATTTGGCGTTGGGAGGTAGTAACATTTGGAAGCGTTGGGGTAGTAACATTTTAGGCGTTGGGAGGTCGTAACATTTGTAAGCGTTGGGAGGTAGTAACATTTGGAAGCGTTGGGAGGTAGTAACATTTGGAAGCGTTGGTAGGTAGTAACATTTGGAAGCGTTGGGAGGTAGTAACATTTGTAAGCGTTGGGAGGTAGTAACATTTGGAATCGTTGGGAGGTAGTAACATTTGGAAGCATTGGAAGTGTTGGGAGGTAGTAACAGTTTTCAGCGTTGGGAGTAACATTTAGGCGTTGGGGTAGTAACATTTGGAAGCGTTGGGAGGTAGTAACAGTTTTTGGAAGCGTTGGTAGGTAGTAACATTTGGAAGTGTTGGGAGGTCGTAACATTTGTAAGCGTTGGGAGGTAGTAACATTTGGAAGCGTTGGGAGGTAGTAACATTTGGAAGCATTGGGAGGTAGTAACAGTTTTCAGCGTTGGGAGGTAGTAACATTTGGAAGCGTTGGGAGGTAGTAACATTTGGAAGCGTTGGGGAGGTCGTAACATTTGGAAGCGTTGGGAGGTAGTAACATTTGGAAGCGTTGGGAGGTAGTAACATTTGGAAGCGTTGGGAGGTAGTAACATTTCAGCGTTGGGAGGTAGTAACATTTGGCGTTGGGAGGTCAGTAACATTTGGAAGCGTTGGGAGGTAGTAACATTTGGAAGCGTTGGGAGGTAGTAACATTTAGGCGTTTTCAGCGTTGGGAGGTAGTAACATTTGGAAGCGTTGGGAGGTAGTAACATTTTTCAGCGTTGGGAGGTAGTAACATTTGGAAGCATTGGGAGGCAGTAACAGTTTTCAGCGTTGGGAGGTAGTAACATTTGGAAGCGTTGGGAGGTAGTAACATTTGGAAGCGTTGGGAGGTAGTAACATTTGGAAGCATTGGGAGGTAGTAACATTTTTCAGCGTTGGGAGGTAGTAACATTTGGAAGCATTGGGAGGTAGTAACATTTTCAGCGTTGGGAGGTAATACCATTTGGAAGCGTTGGGAGGTAGTAACATTTGGAAGCGTTGGGAGGTAGTAACAGTTTTCAGCGTTGGGAGGTAGTAACATTTGGAGCGTTGGGAGGTAGTAACATTTTTCAGCATTGGGAGAGGTAGTAACATTTGGAAGCATTAGGAGGTAGTAACAGTTTCAGCGTTGGGAGGTAGTAACATTTGGAAGCATTGGGAGGTAGTAACATTTTTCAGCGTTGGGAGGTAGTAACATTTGGAAGCATTGGGAGGTAGTAACATTTTTCAGCGTTGGGAGGTAGTAACATTTGGAAACGTTGGGAGATAGTAACATTTGGGAAGCGTTGGGAGGTAGTAACAGTTTTCAGCCGTTGGGAGGTAGTAACATTTGGAAGCGTTGGGAGGTAGTAACATTTGGAGCGTTGGGAGGTAGTAACATTTGGAAGCGTTGGGAGGTAGTAACATTTTCAGCGTTGGGAGGTAGTAACATTTGGAAGCATTGGGAAGTGTTGGGAGGTAGTAACAGTTTTCAGCGTTGGGAGGTAGTAACATTTGGAAGCGTTGGGAGGTAGTAACATTTGGAAGCGTTGGTAGGTAGTAACATTTGGGCGTTGGGAGGCAGTAACATTTGTCAGCGTTGGGAGGCAGTAACATTTGGGTCGTTGGGAGGTAGTAACATTTGGAAGCATTGGGAAGTGTTGGGAGGTAGTAACAGTTTTCAGCGTTGGGAGGTAGTAACATTTGGAAGCGTTGGGAGGTAGTAACATTTCAGCGTTGGGAGGTAGTAACATTTGGAAGCGTTGGGAGGTAGTAACATTTGGAAGCATTGGGAAGTGTTGGGAGGTAGTAACAGTTTTCAGCGTTGGGAGGTAGTAACATTTTTCAGCGTTGGGAGGTAGTAACATTTGGAAGCGTTGGTAGGTAGTAACATTTGCAAGCGTTGGGAGGTCAGTAACATTTGGAAGCGTTGGGGGAGATAGTAACATTTGGAATCGTTGGGAGGTAGTAACATTTGAAGCGTTGGGAGGAAGTGGCGTTGGGAGTAGTAACAGTTTTTCAGCGTTGGGAGGTAGTAACATTTGGAAGCGTTGGGAGGTAGTAACATTTGGAAGCATTGGGAAGTGTTGGGAGGTAGTAACAGTTTTCAGCGTTGGGAGGTAGTAACATTTGGAAGCGTTGGGAGGTAGTAACATTTGGAAGCGTTGGTAGGTAGTAACATTTGGAAGCGTTGGAGGTAGTAACATTTGTGGGAAGCGTTGGGAGGTAGTAACATTTCAGCGTTGGGAGGTAGTAACATTTGGAAGCATTGGGAGGTAGTAACAGTTTTCAGCGTTGGGAGGTAGTAACATTTGAAGCGTTGGGAGGTAGTAACATTTGGAAGCGTTGGGAGGTAGTAACATTTGGGCGTTGGGAGGTAGTAACATTTGGAAGCGTTGGGAGGTAGTAACATTTGGAAAGCGTTGGGAGGTAGTAACATTTGGAAGCGTTGGGAGGTAGTAACATTTGGAAGCGTGGGAAGTGTTGGGAGGTAGTAACAGTTTTCAGCGTTGGGAGGTAGTAACATTTGGAAGCGTTGGGAGGTAGTAACATTTGGAAGCGTTGGGAGGTAGTAACATTTGGAAGCGTTGGGAGGTAGTAACATTTGGAAGCATTGGGAAGTGTTGGGAGGTAGTAACAGTTTTCAGCGTTGGGGAGGTAGTAACATTTAGAAGCGTTGGGAGGTAGTAACATTTGGAAGCGTTGGTAGGTAGTAACATTTGTAAGCGTTGGGAGGTCGTAACATTTGTAAGCGTTGGGAGGTAGTAACATTTGGAATCGTTGGGAGGTAGTAACATTTGGAAGCATTGGGAAGTGTTGGGAGGTAGTAACAGTTTTCAGCGTTGGGAGGTAGTAACATTTGGAAGCGTTGGGAGGTAGTAACATTTGGAAGCATTGGGAAGTGTTGGGAGGTAGTAACAGTTTTCAGCGTTGGGAGGTAGTAACATTTGGAAGCGTTGGGAGGTAGTAACATTTGAAGCGAGCGTTGGGAGGTAGTAACATTTGGAAGCGTTGGGAGGTCGTAACATTTGTACAGCGTTGGGAGGTAGTAACATTTGGAAGCGTTGGGAGGCAGTAACATTTGGAAGCATTGGGAGGTAGTAACAGTTTTCAGCGTTGGGAGGTAGTAACATTTGGAAGCGTTGGGAGGTAGTAACATTTGGAAGCGTTGGGAGGTCGTAACATTTGGAAGCGTTGGGAGGTAGTAACATTTGGAAGCGTTGGGAGGTAGTAACATTTGGAAGCGTTGGGAGGTAGTAACATTTGGAAGCGTAACATTTTGGGAGGTAGTAACATTTGGAAGCGTTGGGAGGTCGTAACATTTGGAAGCGTTGGGAGGTAGTAACATTTGGAAGCGTTGGGAGGTAGTAACATTTGGAAGCGTTGGGAGGTAGTAACATTTGGAAGCGTTGGGAGGTCGTAACATTTGGAAGCGTTAGGGGAGCGTAGTAACATTTGGAAGCGTTGGGAGGTAGTAACATTTGGAAGCGTTAGGAGAGTAGTAACATTTGGGAAGCGTTGGGAGGTAGTAACATTTGGAAGCGTTGGGAGGTAGTAACATTTGGGCGTTGGAGGTCGTAACATTTGTAAGCGTTGGGAGGTAGTAACATTTGTAAGCGTTGGGAGGTAGTAACATTTGGAAGCATTGGGAAGTGTTGGGAGGTAGTAACAGTTTTCAGCGTTGGGAGGTAGTAACATTTAAGCGTTGGGAGGTAGTAACATTTGGAGCGTTGGTAGGTAGTAACATTTGTAAGCGTTGGGAGGTTGTAACATTTGTAAGCGTTGGGAAGTGTTGGGAGGTAGTAACAGTTTTCAGCGTTGGAGGTAGTAACATTTGGAAGCGTTGGAGGTAGTAACATTTGGAGCGTTGGTAGGTAGTAACATTTGGAAGCGTTGGGAGGTAGTAACATTTAGCGTTGGGAGGTAGTAACATTTGGAAGCGTTGGGAGGTAGTAACATTTAGGCGTTGGGAGGTAGTAACATTTTAAGCCGTTGGGAGGCAGTAACATTTGGAAGCATTGGGAGGTAGTAACAGTTTTCAGCGTTGGGAGGTAGTAACATTTGGAAGCGTTGGGAGGTAGCAACATTTGGAAGCGTTGGGAAGTGTTGGGAGGTAGTAACAGTTTTCAGCGTGGGGAGGTAGTAACATTTGGAAGCGTTGGGAGGTAGTAACATTTGGAAGCGTTGGTAGTAGTAACATTTGGAGCGTTGGGAGGTAGTAACATTTAGAAGCGTTGGGAGGTAGTAACATTTGGAAGCCGTTGGGAGGTAGTAACATTTGGAGCGTTGGGAGGTAGTAACATTTGGAGCCGTTGGGAGGCAGTAACATTTGGAAGCATTGGGAGGTAGTAACAGTTTTCAGCGTTGGAGGTAGTAACATTTGGAGGTAGCGTTGGGAGGTAGTAACATTTGGAAGCGTTAGGAGGTCGTAACACATTTGGAAGCGTTGGGAGGTAGTAACATTTAGAGCGTTGGGAGAGTAGTAACATTTGGAAGCGTTGGGAGGTAGTAACATTTGAAGCGTTGGGAGGTAGTAACATTTGGAAGCGTTGGGAGGTCGTAACATTTAAGCGTTGGGAGGTAGTAACATTTGGAGCGTTGGGAGGTAGTAACATTTGGAAGCGTTGGGAGGTAGTAACATTTGGAAGCGTTGGGAGGTCGTAACATTTGTAAGCGTTGGGAGGTAGTAACATTTGAAGCGTTGGGAGGTAGCAACATTTGGAAGCATTGGGAAGTGTTGGGAGGTAGTAACAGTTTTCAGCGTGGGGAGGTAGTAACATTTTTGGAAGCGTTGGGAGGTAGTAACATTTGGAAGCGTTGGTAGGTAGTAACATTTGGAAGCGTTGGAGGTTGTAACATTTGTAAGCGTTGGGAAGTGTTGGGAGGTAGTAACAGTTTTCAGCGTTGGGAGGTAGTAACATTTGGAAGCGTTGGGAGGTAGTAACATTTGGAGCGTTGGTAGGTAGTAACATTTGGAAGCGTTGGGAGGTAGTAACATTTGGAAGCGTTGGAGGTAGTAACATTTGGAAGCGTTGGGAGGTCGTAACATTTGGAAGCGTTGGGAGGTAGTAACATTTGGAAGCGTTGGGAGGTAGTAACATTTGGAAGCGTTGGGAGGTAGTAACATTTGGAAGCGTTGGGAGGTCGTAACATTTGTAAGCGTTGGGAGGTAGTAACATTTGGAAGCGTTGGGAGGTAGTAACATTTGGAAGCGTTGGGAGGTAGTAACATTTGGAAGCGTTGGGAGGTAGTAACAGTTTTCAGCGTTGGGAGGTAGTAACATTTGAAGCGTTGGGAGGTAGTAACATTTGGAAGCATTGGGAAGTGTTGGGAGGTAGTAACATTTGGAAGCGTTGGGAGGTCGTAACATTTGTAAGCGTTGGGAGGTAGTAACATTTGTAAGCGTTGGGAGGTAGTAACATTTGGAAGCATTGGGAAGTGTTGGGAGGTAGTAACAGTTTTCAGCGTTGGGAGGTAGTAACATTTGGAAGCGTTGGGAGGTAGTAACATTTGGAAGCGTTGGTAGGTCGTAACATTTGGAAGCGTTGGGAGGTTGTAACATTTGTAAGCGTTGGGAAGTGTTGGGAGGTAGTAACAGTTTTCAGCGTTGGGAGGTAGTAACATTTGGAAGCGTTGGGAGGTAGTAACATTTGGAAGCGTTGGTAGGTAGTAACATTTGGAAGCGTTGGGAGGTAGTAACATTTGGAAGCGTTGGGAGGTAGTAACATTTGGAAGCGTTGGGAGGTAGTAACATTTGGAAGCGTTGGGAGGTAGTAACATTTGGAAGCGTTGCGAGGTCGTAACATTTGGAAGCGTAAAGTATTTATTTTGGGGGTTGATCCAAAGACATAGTTTTTACTGTTTAATTCTTCACCAGTTCATGACACACACACACACACACACACACACACACACACACACACACACACACACACACACACACACACACACACACACACACACACACACACACACACACACACACACACACACACACACACACACACACACACACACACACACACACACACTGATCACCACATCCCCATACGTCCCATGTCTGTGTGTGTTTGTATGTGTGTGTAATTGCATGTGTCATGTATGGGTCATTGTAGATCCAAATAAATAACTATAGACCAGTGAGTGTGTGTATGTGGGTGCGTGTAGGGGTCCCTCACCTCATCTGATGAGCCATTCTCCACTGGAAACGACCCGCTCTCTGTATGGCTCCGTCTGCATCACTAGAGATCAGCTAGAGGGAGCTAGAGAGAGGAGAGAGAGAGAGAGAGAGAGAGAGAGAGAGAGAGAGAGAGAGAGGGAGAGAGAGAGGATAGGGAGAGAGAGAAAGAGAGAATGAGGAGAGAGAGAGAGAGAGAAAGAGAGAAAAAGGAGAGAAAGAGAGAAAGAGGAGAGAGAGAGAGAGAGAGAGAGAGAGAGAGAGAGAGAGAGAGAGAGAGAGAGAGAGAGGGAGAAAGAGAGAAAGAGGAGAGAGAGAGAGAAAGAGGAGAGAGAGAGAAAGAGGAGAGAGAGAGAGAGAGAGAGAGAGAGAGAGAGAGAGAGAGAGAGAGAGAGAGGAGACGGTTGAGAGCAAGTTCTCATTTTACAAATGCGACCTGGCCAAGATAAAGCAAGGCAGTGCGACAAAAACAACAACACAGAGTTACACATAAATAAACGTAGTCGATAACACAAAATAAAAGAAAAATAGAAAGATCTATGTTCAGTGTGTGAAAATGTAGTCGAGTAGGGAGGTAGGCAATAAATAGGCCATAGAGGTGAAAATAATTACAATTTAGCATTAATACTGGAGTGATATATGTGCAGATGATGATGTGCAAGTGGAGATACTGGGTTGCAAAGAGCAAGAGGGTAAGTAATAATATGGGGATGAGGTAGTCAGGTGTGCTATTTACAGATAGAGATGAACTGTACCTGTACACAGCCTGTCTGGGAAATGACACCATAGGCCGGGTTTCAATCCGATTGCGCTTTATTTTTATTGAGCTGACATATGCCACTTTTACTGTGAATGCAAACACATCGGATTGAATCCAGGCCACAGTGAGTCATCCTCTGTGTTGTCCTCAGTCCTAATAATGATGCTAGCTTTTGTTTACAATGGTCCTCCAGTGACAATACAGGACCTGCGTGGACCAGCTTCATCCACTGTGATTGTGTGATTGTGTTTACTGCTCTCCATAGCAAAAGAGGAGGAAGTAGCCATCTTCACCTGTCTCTCCATCAACCTGACATTTCTTCTCACTGTGGAGACATGACATCCTTTCTCCTTTCCTTTCCTTTCCCTCCTCCTCTCCTCTCACCCCCTTGCCCCGCATACCGCACAAAGCCTGGTTGCCTGGCAACCCAACACAGAACCTCTCCTCTCTGCTCTCTCCATCTTCTCCCTCTACTCAGTTGCTCTCTCCCTCTTCCCTCTCTAACTCTGTCTTCTGTCATTCTCTGAATGATATAGGGTGTCTCTCTCCCTCTTCCCTCTCTAACTCTGTCTTCTGTCATTCTCTGAATGATATAGGGTGTCTCTCTCCCTCTTCCCTCTCTAATTCTGTCTTCTGTCATTCTCTGAATGATATAGGGTGTCTCTCTCCCTCTTCCCTCTCTATCTCTTCTGTCATTCTCTGAATGATATAGGGTGTCTCTCTCCCTCTTCCCTCTGTAACTCTTCTGTCATTCTCTGAATGATATAGGGTGTCTCTCTCCCTCTTCCCTCTCTAATTCTGTCTTCTGTCATTCTCTGAATGATATAGGGTGTCTCTCTCCCTCTTCCCTCTCTAATTCTGTCTTCTGTCATTCTCTGAATGATATAGGGTGTCTCTCTCCCTCTTCCCTCTCTAATTCTGTCTTCTGTCATTCTCTGAATGATATAGGGTGTCTCTCTCCCTCTTCCCTCTCTAACTCTTCTGTCATTCTCTGACTGATATAGGGTGTCTCTCTCCCTCTTCCCTCTCTAACTCTGTCTTCTGTCATTCTCTGAATGATATAGGGTGTCTCTCTCCCTCTTCCCTCTCTAACTCTGTCTTCTGTCATTCTCTGAATGATATAGGGTGTCTCTCTCCCTCTTCCCTCTCTAACTCTGTCTTCTGTCATTCTCTGAATGATATAGGGTGTCTCTCTCCCTCTTCCCTCTCTAACTCTTCTGTCATTCTCTGAATGATATAAAGTTGTGCTCTGCCAAAGTGATCACCAAAACGTGGCACAGTGCTGGCACACCGGACTCTCTCTGCATGCATGTGTGTGTGTTCTGCCGCAGATGGTCTATAATGGTCAGAAGAAGTCAAGAGGACAACAGGAAGTCCAGGATGCTGACGTGTGTTTATGGGGGGTTGGGGGTTATGCAATGTAGGCAGTTTTCCATGTCTATAATTCTATGCTGCACTGCAGCTCCTAGAGACTAGGACATTCTATCCACTCTTATATATCATAGTAATGGAATAAGTACAACACTGTGTATTAGGTCATGGTTTAAACTAGACGTCAACCGATTATGATTTTTCAATGCCGATACCCTGCAACGCAGGACAAGCTGGTAAGAACAGGCCTCTCTCTGGGCATAAGAGGACACATACAGGCCTAAAGGCCCTAACTCCCTATCAAGGAACAGGCCTCTCTCTGGGCATGAGAGGACACTAGTAATATCATCAACCATGTGTAGTGATTATGTGAAGATTGATTGTTTTTTATAAGATAAGTTTAATGCTAGCTAGCAACTTACCTTGGCTCCTTGTAGCCACAAGGTCCTTTTGACGCTGCACTCGCGTAACAGGTGGTCAGCCTGTCACTCGGTCTCCTCGTGGAGTAACAGGTGGTCAGCCTGTCACGCGGTCTCCTCGTGGATTGCAATGTAATCGGCCATAATCAGCGTCCAAAAAGGCTGATTACTGATTGTTACGGAAACTTGAAATCGGCCCTAATTAATCGGCCATGAATCGGTCAACCTCTTGTTTAAACAGCAGTGTGTGAGATTCATGTGATTGAGACTGGGCCTATAGGGATGAGCTGGAGAAATCCTAGCTTCTCTACTCCAATATGCATATCCAATGTGGCTGTAAACAAATATAATCCCTCTACACATGCTGTTGTGGTGTGTGTGTGTGTGTGTGTGTTCGCTTGTGTGCATTCATGTGCCTGTATATGTGTGTGTGTGTCATTGTTTATGTGTTTTTGTGTGCGGTTGTACGCATTCACAGGACTGTGTGTGTGTGTGTGTGTGTTTCTGTGTGCGGTTGTATGCGTTCACAGGACTGTGTTTGTGTGTGTGTATGTGTATGTGTATGTGTGTGTGTGTGTGTGTGTGTGTGTGTGTGTGTGTGTGTGTGTGTGTGTGTGTGTGTGTGTGTGTGTGTGTGTGTGTGTGTGTGTGTGTGTGTGTGTGTGTGTGTGCGTGCGTGTGTGTGTGCGTGCGTGCGTGCGTGTGTGTGTGTGTGTGTGTGTGTGTCTATGTGTTTCTGTGTGCAGTTGTATGCGTTCACAGGACTGTGTTTGTGTGTGTGTGTGTGTGTGTGTGTGTGTGTGTGTGTGTGTGTGTGTGTGTGTGTGTGTGTGTGTGTGTGTGTGTGTGTGTGTGTGTGTGTGTGTGTGTGTGTGTGTGTGTGTGTGTATGTGTGTGTGTGTGTGTTTCTGTGTGCAGTTGTATGCGTTCACAGGACTGTGTGTGTGTGTGTGTGTGTGTGTGTGTGTGTGTGTGTGTGTGTGTGTGTGTGTGTGTGTGCTACTCTCAGGGGAGTGATGTCCCAGGTATAAGGTGCCACTGACTTATCAGCAGTAGAAGAGTATATTGAGGACTATACAATATGTGATGACATTAGAGAAACAGGCAGCAAGGCCTTGTGAGATACAGGCAGCAAGGCCTTGTGAGATACAGGCAGCAAGGCCTTATGAGAAACAGGCAGCAAGGCCTTGTGCGAAACAGGCAGCAAAGCCTTGTGCGAAACACACACACACACACACAAACACACACACTTGCACACACACATTTACACACACACTCACACACACACACAAACACACACACTCGCACACAGCACACACTCGCACACACACGCACAAATGCGCGCACACACACACACACACACACACACACACACACACACACACACACACACACACACACACACACACACACACACACACACACACACACACACACACACACACACACACACACACACACACACACACACACACACACACAAATCAAATCAAATCAAATCAAATGTATTTATATAGCCCTTCGTACATCAGCTGATATCTCAAAGTGCTGTACAGAAACCCAGCCTAAAACCCCAAACAGCAAACAATGCAGGTGTAAAAGCACGCACACACACACACACACACACACACACATACAGAGACACATACTCTCTATATGTAAATCTTTACCTCCCCTGTCCACAACTTGTGTGTGTGTGTGTGTCAGTAGGACAGTGTTGGGTCCTGTCTGGTTGAGTGTGAGTCAGTAGGACAGTGTTGGGTCCTGTCTGGTTGAGTGTGTGAGTCAGTAGGACAGTGTTGGGTCCTGTCTGGTTGAGTGTGTGAGTCAGTAGGACAGTGTTGGGTCCTGTCTGGTTGAGTGTGTGAGTCAGTAGGACAGTGTTGGGTCCTGTCTGGTTGAGTGTGTGAGTCAGTAGGACAGTGTTGGGTCCTGACTGGTTGAGTGTGTGAGTCAGTAGGACAGTGTTGGGTCCTGTCTGGTTGAGTGTCTGAGTCAGTAGGACAGTGTTGGGTCCTGTCTGGTTGAGTGTGTGAGTCAGTAGGACAGTGTTGGGTCCTGTCTGGTTGAGTGTGTGATTGATGAACGTGGAGTGAAGGTTTGAGCGGTGCTCTCTTCTCTACTCCTGCAACATTAACCGTCCAATCACAGGATAATGGAGGGAAAACCAATGCAGCGTGCAATGAGAGCACCGTATCCCCTCCTCTGAGTGTGTGTGAGAGGGGTGTGTGTGTGTGCACGTGTGTGTGTGTGCGTGTGCATGCTTATCTGTGTGTGATGCATGTGTGCATACGCCCCTGCTTCTAAATCATGCAACAGCAGAATAGTAGAGGAGGAAAAGCCTTCACTCTCATTATTCCCTGTGGACTTGCTGTGTGTTCCACTCAGAGCCAGAGAGAGGAGGATAAGAGGGGGAGGAGGAGAGGGAGGGAGGATAAAGAGAGGGAGGAGGAGGGAGAGAGGGAGGGAGGGAGGATAGAGAGGGGGAGGAGGAGAGGAGGAGGGAAGATAAGAGAGGGGAGGAGGAGAGGAGGGAGGGAGGATAAGAGAGGAGGGGAGGAGAGGAGGGAAGATAAGAAGATGGGGAGCCCTCCCTGCTACGCAAGATACAGGTAGAAAGAGTGAGAGGAGACAGAGAGAGAGAGAGAGAGA
>NW_025751322.1:0-15703 GCF_021184085.1 Oncorhynchus gorbuscha
AGCTCCCCATGGTCAAGGCAGTGGGCTTCCACTGTAGACTGTGGGTTCAATCACAGCTCCCTCATGGTCAAGGCAGTGGGCTTCCACTGTAGACTGTGGTTTCAATCACAGCTCCCTCATGGTCAAGGCAGTGAGCTTCCACTGTAGACTGTGGGTTCAATCACAGCTCCCTCATGGTCAAGGCAGTGAGCTTCCACTGTAGACTGTGGGTTCAATCACAGCTCCAGACGAATGTTTCAATAAAAACATGTTGCCCCTAGTGGACGGTTTTGACTGCGTCGCCTGACGTCCTGGGGACCAGCAAAAACGTCAAATTTCAACTTGAATCTGGAGTGATCTTTCTGGGTGAGATGGAGTGATGGGGTAGGCCCCGGCTGGAAAGTGCTGCAGCTGCATTAAAGCATTGAGTTGATTTTACAGATATGAGCAGTTGGTGTGGAGAGAGAATGTGTGTTGGGGTGGTGGGAGTATTTATGGGGTGAAGAAGGTTAGGGTGTAACGCATGCCGTAATGGGGATACGATGATGACCAGAGGAGCTGATTAAACAAATTAAATAAATCCACCAACACCAAGGTCGCAAACTCTAAATACACGAATCACGCTGGAGCCTTCAAGTGACTTCTGTCATCAAGCACGACATTCAATGGCTCAACAAATATAAACACCTCCGCACCAGCTTTAATGTCCCATGCACCCAGGCAGTCAGCGCACTGCGTGAGCTAGCGTTTTAAATCGATCAGTCTTTGTTTACTCTAGCTCCACTCAGCAAGGGTCCAGAGTCGGCGTTGGAATGGCGACTTATTTATGTGTCCTGGGGAACTGTGCTAAGTTCACACTTAATTACAAGGCTAAGTCAAGCTGTAGCCTTTCTTCACTTGTCATCTCTAGTAGGCCAACACATTTTCTTTCCTCTTAGTGTGTATGGGAGTAAAACCATAATATAAAGAGAGGCATTCATGGCTATAACAATGCCTGCTAGTGATTTGGGGTTGGTTCGTGTGTGACTGTGTCGGACTGGCTGGGAAAAAAACTCTCAACAGCATGTGTGTCTGTGTACGTTCCTGCAATATGGAAGTGTTGTGTTTAGATCCACTGGGGACCCGTTATGGCGTGGCACAGCTCATACTGACCGTTGTTTTAATATGGTCTAATGACAGATTAGTCACAATGGAAATCTAAATGAAGACTGCCACTATGATACACATTCAAAGCTTAAGTTCACATCTGGTCCAGTAGCTGACCCTGTCCAACGGTTAAGACAGGGACTCAAACAGGAAGTCGTAAACCTGGCCAACAGTTAAGACAGGGACTCAAACAGGAAGTCGTAACCCTGGTCAACGTTGAGACAGGGACTCAATCAGGAGGTCTTAACCCTGGTCAACGTTGAGACAGGGACTCAATCAGGAGGTCTTAACCCTGGCCAATGGTTAAGACAGGGACTCAATCAGGAAGTCGTAAACCTGGCCAACAGTTAAGACAGGGACTCAAACAGGAAGTCGTAACCCTGGCCAACATTAAGTCAGGGACTCAATCAGGAGGTCTTAACCCTGGTCAACGTTAAGACAGGGACTCAATCAGGAGGTCTTAACCCTGGCCAATGGTTAAGACAGGGACTCAATCAGGAAGTCGTAAACCTGGCCAACATTAAGTCAGGGACTCAATCAGGAGGTCTTAACCCTGGTCAACGTTGAGACAGGGACTCAATCAGGAGGTCTTAACCCTGGTCAACGTTGAGACAGGGACTGAATCAGGAGGTCTTAACCCTGGTCAACGTTGAGACAGGGACTGAATCAGGAGGTCTTAACCCTGGTCAATGTTAAGACAGGGACTGAATCAGGAGGTCTTAATCCAACGTTAAGACAGGGACTCAATCAGGAGGTCTTAACCCTGGTCAACGTTGAGACAGGGACTCAATCAGGAGGTCTTAACCCTGGTCAACGTTGAGACAGGGACTCAATCAGGAGGTCTTAACCCTGGTCAACGTTGAGACAGGGACTGAATCAGGAGGTCTTAATCCAACGTTGAGACAGGGACTCAATCAGGAGGTCTTAACCCTGGTCAACGTTGAGACAGGGACTGAATCAGGAGGTCTTAACCCTGGTCAACGTTGAGACAGGGACTCAATCTGGAGGTCTTAACCCTGGTCAACGTTGAGACAGGGACTCAATCAGGAAGTCGTAACCCTGGCCAACGGTTAAGACAGGGACTCAATCAGGAGGTCTTAACCCTGGTCAACGTTAAGACAGGGACTCAATCAGGAGGTCTTAACCCTGGTCAACGTTGAGACAGGGACTCAATCAGGAGGTCTTAACCCTGGTCAACGTTAAGACAGGGACTCAATCAGGAGGTCTTAACCCTGGTCAACGGTTAAGACAGGGACTCAATCAGGAGGTCTTAACCCTGGTCAACGTTAAGACAGGGACTCAATCAGGAGGTCTTAACCCTGGTCAACGTTGAGACAGGGACTCAATCAGGAGGTCTTAACCCTGGTCAACGTTGAGACAGGGACTGAATCAGGAGGTCTTAATCCAACGTTGAGACAGGGACTCAATCAGGAGGTCTTAACCCTGGTCAACGTTGAGACAGGGACTGAATCAGGAGGTCTTAACCCTGGTCAACGTTGAGACAGGGACTCAATCTGGAGGTCTTAACCCTGGT
Organism: Oncorhynchus gorbuscha; assembly: GCF_021184085.1. Taxonomy (NCBI): domain Eukaryota; kingdom Metazoa; phylum Chordata; class Actinopteri; order Salmoniformes; family Salmonidae; genus Oncorhynchus; species Oncorhynchus gorbuscha. The sequence goes on from NW_025751322.1 coordinate 2,660, forward strand.
CAACGTTGAGACAGGGACTCAATCAGGAAGTCGTAACCCTGGCCAACGGTTAAGACAGGGACTCAATCAGGAGGTCTTAACCCTGGTCAACGTTAAGACAGGGACTCAATCAGGAGGTCTTAATCCAACATTAAGACAGAGACTCAATCAGGAGGTCTTAACCCTGGTCAACGTTGAGACAGGGACTCAATCAGGAAGTCGTAACCCTGGCCAACGGTTAAGACAGGGACTCAATCAGGAGGTCTTAACCCTGGTCAACGTTAAGACAGGGACTGAATCAGGAGGTCTTAATCCAACGTTAAGACAGGGACTCAATCAGGAGGTCTTAACCCTGGTCAACGTTGAGACAGGGACTCAATCAGGAGGTCTTAACCCTGGTCAACGTTGAGACAGGGACTCAATCAGGAGGTCTTAACCCTGGTCAACGTTGAGACAGGGACTGAATCAGGAGGTCTTAATCCAACGTTGAGACAGGGACTCAATCAGGAGGTCTTAACCCTGGTCAACGTTGAGACAGGGACTGAATCAGGAGGTCTTAACCCTGGTCAACGTTGAGACAGGGACTCAATCTGGAGGTCTTAACCCTGGTCAACGTTGAGACAGGGACTCAATCAGGAAGTCGTAACCCTGGCCAACGGTTAAGACAGGGACTCAATCAGGAGGTCTTAACCCTGGTCAACGTTAAGACAGGGACTCAATCAGGAGGTCTTAACCCTGGTCAACGTTGAGACAGGGACTCAATCAGGAGGTCTTAACCCTGGTCAACGTTAAGACAGGGACTCAATCAGGAGGTCTTAACCCTGGTCAACGGTTAAGACAGGGACTCAATCAGGAGGTCTTAACCCTGGTCAACGTTAAGACAGGGACTCAATCAGGAGGTCTTAACCCTGGTCAACGTTGAGACAGGGACTCAATCAGGAGGTCTTAACCCTGGTCAACGTTGAGACAGGGACTGAATCAGGAGGTCTTAATCCAACGTTGAGACAGGGACTCAATCAGGAGGTCTTAACCCTGGTCAACGTTGAGACAGGGACTGAATCAGGAGGTCTTAACCCTGGTCAACGTTGAGACAGGGACTCAATCTGGAGGTCTTAACCCTGGTCAACGTTGAGACAGGGACTCAATCAGGAAGTCGTAACCCTGGCCAACGGTTAAGACAGGGACTCAATCAGGAGGTCTTAACCCTGGTCAACGTTAAGACAGGGACTCAATCAGGAGGTCTTAATCCAACATTAAGACAGAGACTCAATCAGGAGGTCTTAACCCTGGTCAACGTTGAGACAGGGACTCAATCAGGAAGTCGTAACCCTGGCCAACGGTTAAGACAGGGACTCAATCAGGAGGTCTTAACCCTGGTCAACGTTAAGACAGGGACTCAATCAGGAGGTCTTAACCCTGGTCAACGTTGAGACAGGGACTCAATCAGGAGGTCTTAACCCTGGTCAACGTTGAGACAGGGACTGAATCAGGAGGTCTTAACCCTGGTCAACGTTGAGACAGGGACTGAATCAGGAGGTCTTAACCCTGGTCAATGTTAAGACAGGGACTGAATCAGGAGGTCTTAACCCTGGTCAACGTTAAGACAGGGACTCAATCAGGAGGTCTTAACCCTGGTCAACGTTGAGACAGGGACTCAATCAGGAGGTCTTAATCCAACGTTAAGACAGGGACTCAATCAGGAAGTCGTAACCCTGGCCAACGGTTAAGACAGGGACTCAATCAGGAGGTCTTAACCCTGGCCAACGGTTAAGACAGGGAGTAAATCAGGAAGTCTTGTTATTTCTCCTATCATTCACTCAAACCTCCACTCAGAAGGGGATGTGGAAAAGCAGCAGGAGTTGGCATAAAGCAAAAATGATTCCATGGCCCTGAAAACGTGTTTGCAGCGGACAATGCTTGATTCAGCTTATAAAGTATATTATCAACATTGTTTTTGGCTGTTTCACACAAACACATTTCCTTGTCCTGCTGGTAGCAGCTGTGTATCTGATGTGGCTTCATGGCATGGTAACAATATTTGGCCCGGACATTGACCATGTAATCCGCTGTCCTGCTGTGGCTGTGGGTCATTAATACAGCCGCATAATTGAATCAGCCAGAGGAGCACAGCAGCAAATGAATGGACCAGGCTGCTGTCATGCTGTTATTGCATTTCATGGTCCCGGCATTGCTTACATGCAGATGCTTACTGTCTTTACTTGATATCAGTGTCTAATTTACAGATCATCTAGATGATCTGGTGTGATAGCCTGGGACGGCAGGTAGCCCAGTGGGCTGGCAGGTAGCCCAGTGGGCCGGCAAGTAGCCTAGTGGGCCGGAAAGTAGCCTAGTGGGCCAGGAGTAGCCTAGTGGGCGGCAAGTAGCCTAGTGGGCCGGCAGGTAACCTTGTGGGCGGCAAGTAGCCTAGAGGGAGCCGGCAGGTAACCAGTGGGACGGCAGGTAGCCCAGTGGGTGGCAGGTATAAGTAGTGGGCCGGGAGGTAACCTAGTGGGACGGCAGGTAACCTAGTGGGCCAGCAGGTAACTAGTGGGTTAGCGCGTTGGGCCAGTAACCGAAGGTTGCTAGATTGAATCCCTGAGCTGACAAGGTAAAAATCTATCGTTCTGTTTCTCGGCCGTCATTGTAAATAAGAATGTGTTCTTTAACTGACTTACCTAGTCAAATAAAGTTTAAATACAAAAACAATTAAAAAATGTGTTCATGTATGTTGTACCATAATAATCACACTGTCACTCTAAAAGCTAATTGACGTAACATGTACAGGATGAAGAGATCAACCAATTCAACCAGTCAGATTCCCAGAGGGATTGAATGTGTCTTTCCACGGTCTAACTTTCCACCATGGATCTCCATTCAGGAGCATTTGAAACTGACAGGTCTGACAGATGTCATATGAGGGCTGGAGTTTCCTCGGCCGGTCAAGACATCCACACCAGATGCTGAATGGAACCACAGTAAGCCTGGCGATGTCGTAACCAGGGAGAAAATACTTCAATTCCCGTACGTACTCCATTTCTTGGTAAATCAGTGTGTGTGTGTGTGTGTGTGTGTGTGTGTGTGTGTGTGTGTGTGTGTGTGTGTGTGTGTGTGTGTGTGTGTGTGTGTGTGTGTGTGTGTGTGTGTGTGTGTGTGTGTGTGTGTGTGTGTGTGTGTTGGAGTGTTCCAGTACGTTCATTCAGAATCGGGAGACTTTGGGAGGTTGCTGTAAGGCAGATAAAGGCTTCGCGCCAGTGGCCTGAACAAATAAACAATCGGCTGATTATTTCAGCGCACACGCCTCGGTAATTTCCTGTGAATTAACGGCACCCAGCTCACTATACGCTGATAAGCTACGGCCGCCAAGGCCTTGTCGCTCCCAGCCCACGGCTCTGTTTTCTTAACTAATGCCTCTCATCTCAATCCCTCCATACCTCGCCCTCCTCCGCCTGCCTTGTTTAAATCAGTTTAAAAAATCTGTTGTTCCTTAGATCTGTTCACCATTTCCAGGAATGAAAACGTCAATTTACTGTTAACGAGCCAATTCACACATCCTTTGTGTGTTTTCAGACCGCCAGCTAATCATGGCGCGGATCTCAATGTATATTTTGCTTTCTTGGCGATTAGCGATGCTAATCTGGGTACGCTAGCTGTCACTGTATTCACCAATACCTCAACCTGGAACAGGGTCAGTCATACATCACAATTACTGTGGACCTGTAGACTGTGGAGTCACCCAGCTAACAATTCTAGGGCGGGAGAATGTTTTTTTTTGTAATGTACCCCTAATGTTAGGATAACATTCCCTTAATGTCAAGCAGAAATTATCTAGAACATGATTACAATGTTCTCAGAATATACAACATTAATGTTCTAGTTGCAAGAACATCCAGCTGTCCTGTTTTCTGAGGGTTAGGAGAACATTCCATCAATGTTCCAACAAACATAAACAGAACATGGTTGCCATGGTCTCACAACGTAAGATATTCATGTTCGAGACAAATTTTCATGGGAATGTTGAAAAAACATTGATGTGTATCAGTTGTCAGGACGTTGCCTGATGGACCCAAAGAAACATTCTCCCCAAAAGATGTCATTACATGTCACGCTTTGTTACTGTTGCCAGGCCCATCACAGAAACAGTGCTATTAAAATACAGTGTTTTCAACTTAAATATTGTGCATTGTGCATGTAAACAGTCATTATTATTCAACGTGTCCTCACCTGGGATTTGAACTCACAACCTTTCGGTCCACCATGTCTGTATCAGCTATCAATTTATTTAATTATTCTCTCATCATGTAACGGTTTTTATCGGGAGAGGGAGAAGAGGACCAAAGTGCAGCGTGGTACGTATTCATAATCATTTTATTAAAGATGAATACTGAACTAAAACAACAAACCAACAAACTAACAGTTCTGTAAGGTGCAACAAAAACACTAAACAGAAAAGAACTAACCACAACCCATAGTGGGAAACCAGGCTGCCTAAGTATGGTTCTCAATCAGAGACAACAACAACCCACAACCCATAGTGGGAAACCAGGCTGCCTAAGTATGGTTCTCAATCAGAGACAACAACAACCCACAACCCATAGTGGGAAACCAGGCTGCCTAAGTATGGTTCTCAATCAGAGACAACAACAACCCACAACCCATAGTGGGAAACCAGGCTGCCTAAGTATGGTTCTCAATCAGAAACAACGATTGACAGCTGCCTCTGATTGGGAACCATACCAGGCCAAACGCCGAAATACAAAAACATAGAACAAAACATAGAATGCCCACCCCAACTCACGCCCTGCCCAAACTAAAATAGAGACATAAAAAAGGAACTAAGGTCAGGACGTGACAGTAGCACCCCCACCCCCCCCAAAGGTGCGGACTCCGGCCGCAAAACCTAAACCCATAGGGGAGGGTCTGGGTGGGCATCTGTCCGCAGTGGTGGCTCTGGCGCAGGACGTGGACCCCACTCCACCATAGTCTTGGCCCACTTAAGTTGCACCTTTGGAGCGGCGACCCTCGCCACCGACCTCGGACTGGGGACCCTTGCAGCGGGCCCCGAATAAACAGGAGACTCCGGCAGCGCCAGATAGGCGGGAGACACGATAGGCTACGGTCACAAGACGCAGGACTCCTAATTGACCCTAGAATTTCTAAGCAAACAGCTGGAGGCAGGGCTTTCTCCTATAGAGTTTCATTTTTATGGAATGGTCTGCCTACCCATGTGAGAGACGCAGACTCGGTCTCAACCTTTAAGTCTTTACTGAAGACTCATCTCTTCAGTGGGTCATATGATTGAGTGTAGTCTGGCCCAGGAGTGTGAAGGTGAACGGAAAGGCTCTGGAGCAACAAACTGCCCTTTAGTTGCCTCTGCCTGGCCGGTTTCTCTCCACTGGGATTCTCTGCCTCTAACCCTATTACAGGGGCTGAGTCACTGGCTTACTAGGGCTCTTCATACCGTCCCTAGGGAAGGGGTGCCTCACTTGAGTGGGGTTGAGTCACTGATGTGATCTTCCTGTCTGGGTTGGCTCTCCCCTTGGGTTAAAAGTGGTGGAGATCTTTGTGGCTTATACCGGGCCTTGTCTCAGGATGGGTGAGTTGGTGGTTGAAGATATCCCTCTAGTGGTGTGGGGGCTGTGCTTTGGCAAAGTGGGTGGGGTTATATCCTTCCTGTTTGGCCCTGTCTGGGGGTGTCATCGGATGGGGCCACAGTGTCTCCTAACCCCTCCTGTCTCAGCCTCCAGTATTTATGCTGCAGTAGTTTATGTGTCGGGGGGCTAGGGTCAGTTTGTTATATTTGGAGTACTTCTCCTGTCCTATCTGGTGTCCTGTGTGAATTTAAGTATGCTCTCTCTAATTCTCTCTTTCTCTCTTTCTTTCTTTCGGAGGACCTGAGCCCTAGGACCATGCCTCAGGACTACCTGACATGATGAGTCCTTGCTGTCCCCAGTCCACTTGGCCGTGCTGCTGCTCCAGTTTCAACTGTTCTGCCTGTGATTATTATTATTTAACCACGATGGTAATTTATGAACATTTGATCATCTTGGCCATGTTCTGTTATCTCCACCCGGCACAGCAAGAAGAGGACTGGCCACCCCACATAGCCTGGTTCCTCTTAGGTTTTCTTCCTATGTTTTTGGCCTTTCTAGGAGTTTTTTCCTAGCCACCGTGCTTCTACACCTGCATTGCTTGCTGTTTGGGGTTTTAGGCTGGGTTTCTGTACAGCACTTTGAGATATGTACGAAAGGCTATATAATACATTTGATTTGATTTGTTTTGAGACTCTGGCTGCGCGGAGTGAAGGGGCGACTCTGGCAGCGCCGGAGTGAAGGGCGACCCTGGCAGCGCCAGAGTGAAGGGCGACTCTGCCAGTGCCGGGAGTGAAGGCGGCTCTGGCAGCTCCTGACTGACGGGGCGACTCTGGCAGCTCCCCTGACTGACGGGCGGCTCTGGCAGCTCCTGACTGACGGGGCGGCTCTGGCAGCTCCTGACAGACGGGCGGCTCTGGCAGCAGCCCTGACTGACGGGGCGGCTCTGGCAGCTCCTGACTGACGGGGCGGCTCTGGTAGCTCCTGACAGACGGGCGGCTCTGGCAGCTCCTGACAGACGGCGCTCTGGCAGCTCCTGCTGATGGGCGGCTCTGGCAGCTCTGACAGACGGGTGGCTCTGGCAGCTCCGGACAGACGGGCGAACCTGGAGGGAGGAGACAGAGAGACAGCCTGGTGCGTGTAGCTGCCACAGGACCCACCAGGCTGGGGAGACCTACAGGAGGCCTGGTGCGTGGAGGAGGCACCGAATGGACCGGGCTGTGGGGGAGCTCTGGTGCGCAGCCTTGGCAGCATGCTGCTTGGTCCTCTTTTGGTGGGTAGTTCTGTAACGGTTTTCGTCAGGAGAAGGAGAAGAGGACCAAAGTGCAGCGTGGTACGTATTCATAATCATTTTAATAAAGATGAATACTGAGCAAAAACAACAAACCAACAACGAGCAGTTCTGTAAGGTGCAACAAAAACACTAAACAGAAAAGAACTACGCACAACCCATAGTGGGAAAACAGGCTGCCTAAGTATGGTTCTCAATCAGAGACAACAACAACCCACAACCCATAGTGGGGAAAAAACAGGCTGCCTAAGCTGTGGTTTCAATCAGAGACAACGATTGACAGCTAACTCTGATTGGGAACAATACCAGGCCAAACACCGAAATACAAAACATAGAATGCCCATCCCAACTCACGCCCTGACAAACTAAAATAGAGACTTACAAAGGGAACTAAGGTCAGGACGGACACATCATTGATTTGATTTCACTTATTTATAAAATATAAGGACTTTCCGTATAGTTGTCTAATGTTGGTGGGCATAATCCTCTTTTAATGACATGCCTGAGTCACGCTATCATCGTTAAAGGGCCTAACTATACTGGGAGGAGGGGTTAGGATTTCTTCAGACAGACCTAACTATCCTGGGAGAAGGGGTTAGGTTTCTTCATGATAGGGCCTAACTATATTGGGGAGAAGGGGTTAGGGTTTCTTCATGATAGGGCCTAACTATACTGGGGAGAAGGGGCTAGGGGCTTCTTCAGGACAGGACCTAACTATACCGGGGAGGACGGGTTAGGGTTTCCTTCAGGCAGAACCTAACTATCCTGGGGGAGAAGGGGTTAGGTTTCTTCAGGACAGGACCTAACTATCCTGGGGAGAAGGGGTTAGGTTTCATGATAGGGCCTAACTATACTGGGGAGAAGGGGTTAGGTTTCTTCAGGACAGGACCAACTATACTGGGGAAGAGGGGTTAGGGTTTCTTCAGGACAGAGACCCCTAACTATCCTGGGGAGAAGGGTTAGGGTTTCTTCAGAGACAGGACCTAACTATACTGGGAGAAGGGGTTAGGGTTTCTTCATGATAGGGCCTAACTATACTGGGGAGAAGGGGTTAGGGTTTCTTCATGATAGGGCCTAACTATACTGGGGAGAAGGGGTTAGGTTTCTTCATGATAGGGCCTAACTATACTGGGGAGAAGGGGTTAGGTTTGCTTCATGATAGGACCTAACTATACTGGGAGAAGGGGTTGGGGTTTCTACCATGATAGGGCCTAACTATACTGGGGAGAAGGGGTTAGGGTTTCTTCATGATAGGGCCTAACTATACTGAGAGGAGAAGGGTTTAGGGTTTCTTCAGGACAGGACTTCTAACTATACTGGGAGGGAGGGGTTACGGTTTCTACATGATAGGGGCCTAACTATACTGGGGGAGGGGAGGGGTTGGGGTTTCTACCACATGATAGGGCCTAACTATAATTGGGAAGGAGGGGTTGGGAGGTTTCCTACATGATAGGGCCTAACTATACTGGGGAGGAGGGTTGGGGTTTCTACATGATAGGGCCTAACTATATACTGGGGAGGAGGTTGGGTTTCTGCATGATAGGGCCTAACTATACTGGGGAGGAGGGGTTGGGGCTCTCACATGATAGCTTCAACTATACTGGGAGAAGGGGTTGGGGTTTCTACCACATGATAGGGCCTAACTCTACTGGGGAGGGGAGGGTTGGGGTTTCTACATGATAGGATTCTAACTATACTGGGGAGTGAGGGGTTGGGGTTTCTACATGATAGGGCCTAACTATACTGGGGAGGAGGGTTTGGGGGTTTCAACATGATAGGACCCTAACTATACTGGGGAGGAGGGTTTGGGGTTTCTACATGATAGGACCCCCTAACTATACTGGGGAGGAGGGTTGGGGTTTCTACATGATAGGGCCTAACTATACTGGGAGAAGGGGTTGGGGTTTCTTCATGATAGGGCCTAACTATACTGGGGAGGAAGTTTGGGGGTTTCTACATGATAGGGCCTAACTATACTGGGGAGAAGGGGTTGGGGTTTCTTCATGATAGGGCCTAACTATACTGGGGAGGAGGGGTTAGGGTTTCTTCAGGATAAGACCCTAACTATACTGGGGAGGAGAGGTGCGGTTTCTACATGATAGCCTAACTATACTGGGGAGGAGGGGTTGGGGTTTCTACATGATAGGGCCTAACTATACTGGGGAGAAGGGGTTGGGGTTTCTTCATGATAGGGCCTAACTATACTGGGGAGGAGGGGTTAGGGTTTCTTCAGGATAGGACCTAACTATACTGGGGAGGAGAGGTTACGGTTTCTACATGATAGGGCCTAACTATACTGGGGAGGAGGGGTTGGGGTTTCTACATGATAGGGCCTAACTATACTGGGGAGAAGGGGTTGGGGTTTCAACATGATAGGACCTAACTTTACTGGGGAGGAGGGTTTGGGGTTTCAACATGATAGGACCTAACTATACTGGGGAGGAGGGTTTGGGGTTTCAACATGATGATAGGCTCTAACTATACTGGGGAGGAAGGTTTGGGGGTTTCAACATGATAGGACCTAACTATACTGGGGAGGAGGGTTTGGGGTTTCAACATGATAGGGCCTAACTATACTGGGGAGGGAGGGTTCGGGGTTTCAACATGATAGGACCTAACTATACTGGGGAGGAGGGGTTGGGTTTCTACATGATAGGGCCTAACTATACTGGGGAGAAGGGGTTGGGGTTTCAACATGATAGGACCCTAACTATACTGAGGGAGGAGGGTTTGGGGTTTCAACATCATAGGACCTAACTATACTGGGGAGGAGTGGTTTGGGGTTTCAACATGATAGGGCCTAACTATGCTGGGGGAGGGTTTGGGGTTTCAACATGATAGGACCTAACTATACTGGGGAGGAGGGGTTGGGGTTTCTACATGATAGGGCCTAACTGTACTGGGGAGAAGGGGGTTGGGGTTTCTTCATGATAGGACCCAACTATCCTGGGGAGGAGTGGTTTTCTACGCTGGGGCCTAACTGCTTGAGGAGGAGGGGGTTGGGGTTTCTACATGATAGGGCCCTAACTATACTGGGGGGAGGGTTGGGGTTTCTACATGATAGGGCCCAACTATACTGGGGAGGAGGGTTGGGGTTTCTACATGATAGGGCCTAACTATAATGGGGAGGAGGGGTTGGGGTTGGGGTTTGGGGTGGAGGAGTTGGGGGGTTTCCAACATGATAGGACCTAACTATACTGGGGAGGAGGGGTTAGGGTTTCTTCATGATAGGGGCTAACTATACTGGGGAGGGAGGGGTTGGGGTTTATTCATGATAGGGCCTAACTATACTGGGGAGAAGGGGTTGGGGTTTATTCATGATAGGACCTAACTATACTGGGGAGGAGGGGGTTGGGGTTTATTCATGATAGGACCTAACTATACTGGGGAGGAGGGGTTAGGGTTTATTCATGATAGGAGCTAACTATACTCAGTGGTGGAAAAAGTAACCAATTGTCATACTTGAGTGCAGGTATAGATACCTTAATAGAAAGTTACTCAAGTAAAAGTGAAAGTCACCCAGTAAAATACTACTTGAGAATAAGTCTAAAAGTATTTGGTTTTAAATATACTTAACTATCAAAAGTAAATGGAATTGCTAAAATATACTTAAGTATCAAAAGTAAAAGTAAAAAATACTTTCAAATTCCTTATTTTAAGCAAAGCAGACAGCACCATTTTATTGTTTTTTAAATTTACAGATTGCCAGGGGCACACTCCAACATTATTTACAAAATATGCATTTGTGCTTAGTGAGTCTGCCAGACGAGAGGCACGTGTTCTCTTGATTAGTTGCCAATTTTCCTGTCCTGCTAAGCATTCAACATGTAATGAGTACTTTGGGTTGTCAGGGAACATGTATGGAGTAAAAAAGTACCTTATTTACTTCAGGAATTTAGTGAAGTAAAAGTTGTCAAAAATATAAATAGTAAAGTAAAGTACAGATACCCTAATAAACAACTTAAGTACTATATTCAAGTATTTTTACTTTAGAACTTTGCTCCACTGACTAAAAAAAAAAGTTTGAAAAAAGTGAGGTAAACAGAGACTCCTCGTTTACCTCACTTTCCAAACGTTTAAACAGAAAAACAACCAGATGGATTTTATGTGTTCACAACAATGCTTAAACCACATCAAGGGTTGACTTTTTCAAAGAAACATAGATTTGTTTTTGTGTAGTTGCCCTTTAATTCAGTTAGCATGCCCTGCGCTGTTGTTTGGTTAGCAGGTTTTCTGTAGTGCAGTAAGCGCACATGTAATGTGATTCAGCTGCCAATGGAATGGGTGCAGTAAAAGGCCAGCAACACAATATATTATTCATGTAACGTCGTTCTTCGTTTGTAGAAAGAGAGTCGGACTGAAATGCAGCGTGGTGGTTACTCATTTAATAAAGAAAGCGATACATGAAATAACTATTACAAAATACAAAACAACAAACGGAACGTGAAACCTAATAACAGCCTATCTGGTGAAACTACACAGAGACAGGAACAATCACCCACGAAATACAAAGCAAAACCAGGCTACCTAAATACGGTTCCCAATCAGAGACAACGAGAATCACCTGACTCTGATTGAGAAACGCCTCAGGCTGCCAAGCCTATACAACACCTCTAATCAGCCGCGATCCCAAATACTACAAACCCCAATACGAAAATACAATATAACATAAACCCATGTCACACCCTGGCCTGACCAAATAATATAACGAAAACACAAAATACAATGACCAAGGCGTGACAGAACCCCTCCCTAAGGTGCGGACTCCCGGACGCACCTCAAAACCATAGGGAGGGTCCGGGTGGGCGTCTGTCCATGGTGGCGGTTCCGGCTCGGGACGTGGACCCCACTCCATTAATGTCCTAGTTCCTCCCCTTCGCGTCCTAGGATAATCCACCCTCGCCGCCGACCATGGCCTAATAGTCCTCACCCAGAACCCCACAGAACTGAGGAGCAGCTCGTGACTGAGGGGCATCTCGGGACTGAGGGACAGCTCGGGACTGAGGGACAGCTCGGGACTGAGGGGCAGCTCGGGACTGAGGCAGCTCGAGACTGAGGGGCAGCTCGGGACTGAGGGGCAGCTCGGGACTGAGGGGCAGCTCGAGACTGAGGGGCAGCCCGGAACTGAGGGGCAGCCCGGAACTGAGGGGAAGCTCGGAACTGAGGGGAAGCTCGGAACTGAGGGGAAGCCCAGTACTGAGAGAAAGCCCAGTACTGAGAGGAATCCCAGTACTGAGAGGAAGCACAGTACTGAGATGAAGCTGAGGCAGGTAGTAGGCTCCGGTAGATCCTGGCTGGCTGGCGGATCTGGAAGATTCTGGTTGACTAGCAGATCTGGAAGAGACTGGTTGACTAGCAGATCTGGAAGAGACTGCTTGACTGGCAGATCTGGAAGAGACTGGTTGACTGGCAGATCTGGAAGAGGCTGGTTGACTGGCAGATCTGGAAGAATCAGGTTGACTGGCAGATCTAGAAGATCATGGCTGACTGGCGGATCTAGCTGCTCTATGCAGACTGACAGCTCCTTGCAGACTGACAGCTCCTTGCAGACTGGCAGCTCCTTGCAGACTGACAGCTCTTTGCAGACTGACAGCTCTGGCTGCTTCATGCAGACTGACAGCTCTGGCTGCTTCGAACAGACTGGCAGCTTTGACTGCTCCATGCAGGCTGACAGCTCTGACTGCTTCATACAGACTGACATCTCTGGCTGCTTTATGCAGACTGACAGCACCTTGCAGACTGACAGCTCCATGCAGACTGGCAGCTCAGGCTGTTCCGAACAGGCAGGAGGCTCCGGCAGCGCTGTAGAGGAGGAAGGCTCTGATAGCGCTGAACAGGCGGGAGACTCCGACAGCGCAGGAGGGAAGGAAGGCTCTGGCTGTGCTGAACAGGCGGGAGACTCTGACAGCGCAGGAGGGAAAGAAGGCTCTGGCTGTGCTGAACAGGCAGGAGACTCCGACAGCGGAGGAGGGAAGGAAGGCTCTGGCTGTGCTGAACAGGCGAGGCGCACAGAAGGCCTGGTGCGTGGTGCTGGAACTGGTGCTACAGGATCGAGGACACGTACAGGAAGCCTGGTACGGGGAGCTGCTACCGGAGGACTGGTGTGTGGAGGTGGCTCTGGATAGACCGGACCGTGCAGGCGCACTGGAGCTCTTGAGCACCGAGCCTGCCCAAGCTTACCTGGCT
>NW_025751323.1:0-15703 GCF_021184085.1 Oncorhynchus gorbuscha
AGAGCTGTCTCTATTACCATGTATCATGCTGGGTTCTCTATAGAGCTGTCTCTAATACCATGCATCATGGTGGGGTCTCTACAGAGCTGTCTCTAATACCATGCATCATGGTGGGGTCTCTATAGATCTTTCTCTAATACCATGCATCATGGTGGAGTCTCTATAGATCTGTCTCTAATATCATGCATCATGGTGGAGTCTCTAGTCTCTATAGAGCTGTCTCTAATACCATGTATCATGGTGGGGTCTCTACAGAGCTGTCTCTAATACCATGCATCATGGTGGGGTTTCTATAGAGCTGTCTCTAATACCATGCATCATGGTGGGGTCTCTAGTCTCTACAGAGCTGTCTCTAATACCATGCATCATGGTGGGGTCTCTATAGATCTGTCTCTAGCCGCATCATGGTGGGGAGTCTCTTGTCTCTAATACCATGCATCATGGGGTCTCTATAGATCTGTCTCTAATAGCATCATGGTGGGGTCTCTAGTCTCTACAGAGCTGTTCCCTAATACCATGCATCATGGTGGGGTTCTTTCTACAGAGCTGTCTCTAATACCATGCATCATGGTGGGGTTTCTATAGAGTTGTCTCTAATACCATGCATCATGGTGGGGTCTCTAGTCTCTATAGAGCTGTCTCTAATACCATGCATCATGGTGGGGTCTCTATAGAGCTGTCTCTAATACCGTGCATCATGGTGGAGTCTCAATAGAGCTGTCTCTAATACCATGTAACATGGTGCGTTCTCTATAGAGCTGTCTCTAATACCATACATCATGGTGGAGTCTCTAGTCTCTATAGAGCTGTCTCTAATACCATGTATCATGGTGGGGTCTCTATAGAGCTGTCTCTAATACCATGCATCATGGTGGGGTCTCTATAGAGCTGTCTCTACTACCATGCATCATGGTGGGGTCTCTATAGAGCTGTCTCTAATACCATGTAACATGGTGCGTTCTCTATAGAGCTGTCTCTAATACCATGCATCATGGTGGGGTCTCTATAGAGCTGTCTCTAATACCATGCATCATGGTGGGGTCTCTATAGAGCTGTCTCTAATACCATACATCATGGTGGGGTCTCTAGTCTCTATAGAGCTGTCTCTAATACCATGTATCATGGTGGAGTCTCTAGTCTCTATAGAGCTGTTTCTAATACCATGTATCATGGTGGAGTCTCTAGTCTCTATAGAGCTGTCTCTAATACGATGCATCATGGTGGGGTTTCTATAGAGCTGTCTCTAATACCATGCATCATGGTGGAGTCTCGGGTCTCTATAGAGCTGTCTCTAATACCATGTATCATGGTGGGGTCTCTAGTCTCTATAGAGCTGTCTCTAATACCATGCATCATGGTGGGGTCTCTAGTCTCTATAGAGCTGTCTCTAATACCATGCATCATGGTGGGGTCTCTAGTCTCTATAGAGCTGTCTCTAATACGATGCATCATGGTGGGGTTTCTATAGAGCTGTCTCTAATACCATGCATCATGGTGGAGTCTCGGGTCTCTATAGAGCTGTCTCTAATACCATGTATCATGGTGGGGTCTCTAGTCTCTATAGAGCTGTCTCTAATACCATGCATCATGGTGGGGTCTCTAGTCTCTATAGAGCTGTCTCTAATACCATGCATCATGGTGGGGTCTCTAGTCTCTATAGAGCTGTCTCTAATACCATGCATCATGGTGGAGTCTCTAGTCTCTATAGAGCTGTCTCTAATACCATGTATCATGCTGGGTTCTCTATAGAGCTGTCTCTAATACCATGCATCATGGTGGGGTCTCTACAGAGCTGTCTCTAATTCCATGCATCATGGTGGGGTCTCTACAGAGCTGTCTCTAATACCATGCATCATGGTGGGGTCTCTACAGAGCTGTCTCTAATACCATGCATCATGGTGGGGTCTCTATAGATCTGTCTCTAATACCATGCATCATGGTGGGGTCTCTACAGAGCTGTCTCTAATACCATGCATCATGGTGGGGTCTCTACAGATCTGTCTCTAATACCATGCATCATGGTGGGGTCTCTAGTCTCTATAGAGCTGTCTCTAATACCATGGATCATGCTGGGTTCTCTATAGAGCTGTCTCTAATACCATGCATCATGGTGGGGTCTCTAGTCTCTATAGAGCTGTCTCTAATACCATGCATCATGGTGGGGTCTCTATAGAGCTGTCTCTAATACCGTGCATCATGGTGGAGTCTCAATAGAGCTGTCTCTAATACCATGTAACATGGTGCGTTCTCTATAGAGCTGTCTCTAATACCATACATCATGGTGGAGTCTCTAGTCTCTATAGAGCTGTCTCTAATACCATGTATCATGGCGGGGTCTCTATAGAGCTGTCTCTACTACCATGCATCATGGTGGGGTCTCTATAGAGCTGTCTCTAATACCATGTAACATGGTGCGTTCTCTATAGAGCTGTCTCTAATACCATGCATCATGGTGGGGTCTCTATAGAGCTGTCTCTAATACCATGCATCATGGTGGGGTCTCTATAGAGCTGTCTCTAATACCATACATCATGGTGGGGTCTCTAGTCTCTATAGAGCTGTCTCTAATACCATGTATCATGGTGGAGTCTCTAGTCTCTATAGAGCTGTTTCTAATACCATGTATCATGGTGGAGTCTCTAGTCTCTATAGAGCTGTCTCTAATACGATGCATCATGGTGGGGTTTCTATAGACTCTAATACCATGCATCATGGTGGGTCTCGGTCTCTATAGAGCTGTCTCTAATACCATGTATCATGGTGGGGTCTCTAGTCTCTATAGAGCTGTCTCTAATACCATGCATCATGGTGGGGTCTCTAGTCTCTATAGAGCTGTCTCTAATACCATGCATCATGGTGGGGTCTCTAGTCTCTATAGAGCTGTCTCTAATACGATGCATCATGGTGGGGTTTCTATAGAGCTGTCTCTAATACCATGCATCATGGTGGAGTCTCGGGTCTCTATAGAGCTGTCTCTAATACCATGCATCATGGTGGGGTCTCTATAGATCTGTCTCTAATACCATACATCATGCTGGGGTTTCTATAGAGCTGTCTCTAATACCATACATCATGGTGGGGTCTCTAGTCTCTATAGATCTGTCTCTAATACCATACATCATGGGGCATCATGATCTGTCTCTAATACCATACATCATGGTGGGGTCTCTATAGATCTGTCTCTAATACCATGCATCATGGTGGGGTCTCTAGTCTCTATAGAGCTGTCTCTAATACCATGGATCATGCTGGAGTCTCTAGTCTCTATAGAGCTGTTTCTAATACCATGTATCATGGTGGAGTCTCTAGTCTCTATAGAGCTGTCTCTAATACGATGCATCATGGTGGGGTTTCTATAGAGCTGTCTCTAATACCATGCATCATGGTGGAGTCTCGGGTCTCTATAGAGCTGTCTCTAATACCATGTATCATGGTGGGGTCTCTAGTCTCTACAGAGCTGTCTCTAATACCATGCATCATGGTGGGGTCTCTAGTCTCTATAGAGCTGTCTCTAATACCATGCATCATGGTGGAGTCTCTAGTCTCTATAGAGCTGTCTCTAATACCATGTATCATGCTGGGTTCTCTATAGAGCTGTCTCTAATACCATGCACCATGGTGGGGTCTCTACAGAGCTGTCTCTAATTCCATGCATCATGGTGGGGTCTCTACAGAGCTGTCTCTAATACCATGCATCATGGTGGGGTCTCTACAGAGCTGTCTCTAATACCATGCATCATGGTGGGGTCTCTATAGATCTGTCTCTAATACCATGCATCATGGTGGGGTCTCTACAGAGCTGTCTCTAATACCATGCATCATGGTGGGGTCTCTACAGAGCTGTCTCTAATACCATGCATCATGGTGGGGTCTCTACAGAGCTGTCTCTAATACCATGCATCATGGTGGGGTCTCTACAGAGCTGTCTCTAATACCATGCATCATGGTGGGGTCTCTATAGAGCTGTCTCTAATACCATGCATCATGGTGGGGTCTCTATAGATCTGTCTCTAATACCATGCATCATGGTGGAGTCTCTAGTCTCTATAGAGCTGTCTCTAATACCATGCATCATGCTGGGTTCTCTATAGAGCTGTCTCTAATACCATACATCATGGTGGGGTCTCTAGTCTCTATAGAGCTGTCTCTAATACCATACATCATGGTGGGGTCTCTAGTCTCTATAGAGCTGTCTCTAATACCATGTAACATGGTGCGTTCTCTATAGAGCTGTCTCTAATACCATACATCATGGTGGGGTCTCTAGTCTCTATAGAGCTGTCTCTAATACCATGTAACATGGTGCGTTCTCTATAGAGCTGTCTCTAATACCATGCATCATGGTGGGGTCTCTATAGAGCTGTCTCTAATACCATGCATCATGGTGGGGTCTCTACAGAGCTGTCTCTAATACCATACATCATGGTGGGGTCTCTATAGATCTGTCTCTAATACCATACATCATGCTGGGGTTTCTATAGAGCTGTCTCTAATACCATACATCATGGTGGGGTCTCTAGTCTCTATAGATCTGTCTCTAATACCATAAATCATGGTGGGGTCTCTATAGATCTGTCTCTAATACCATACATCATGGTGGGGTCTCTATAGATCTGTCTCTAATACCATGCATCATGGTGGGGTCTCTAGTCTCTATAGAGCTGTCTCTAATACCATGGATCATGCTGGAGTCTCTAGTCTCTATAGAGCTGTTTCTAATACCATGTATCATGGTGGAGTCTCTAGTCTCTATAGAGCTGTCTCTAATACGATGCATCATGGTGGGGTTTCTATAGAGCTGTCTCTAATACCATGCATCATGGTGGAGTCTCGGGTCTCTATAGAGCTGTCTCTAATACCATGTATCATGGTGGGGTCTCTAGTCTCTACAGAGCTGTCTCTAATACCATGCATCATGGTGGGGTCTCTAGTCTCTATAGAGCTGTCTCTAATACCATGCATCATGGTGGAGTCTCTAGTCTCTATAGAGCTGTCTCTAATACCATGCATCATGCTGGGTTCTCTATAGAGCTGTCTCTAATACCATGCATCATGGTGGGGTCTCTACAGAGCTGTCTCTAATTCCATGCATCATGGTGGGGTCTCTACAGAGCTGTCTCTAATACCATGCATCATGGTGGGGTCTCTATAGAGCTGTCTCTAATACCATGCATCATGGTGGGGTCTCTATAGATCTGTCTCTAATACCATGCATCATGGTGGGGTCTCTACAGAGCTGTCTCTAATACCATGCATCATGGTGGGGTCTCTACAGAGCTGTCTCTAATACCATGCATCATGGTGGGGTCTCTATAGAGCTGTCTCTAATACCATGCATCATGGTGGGGTCTCTACAGAGCTGTCTCTAATACCATGCATCATGGTGGGGTCTCTATAGAGCTGTCTCTAATACCATGCATCATGGTGGGGTCTCTATAGATCTGTCTCTAATACCATGCATCATGGTGGAGTCTCTAGTCTCTATAGAGCTGTCTCTAATACCATGCATCATGCTGGGTTCTCTATAGAGCTGTCTCTAATACCATGCATCATGGTGGGGTCTCTACAGAGCTGTCTCTAATACCATGCATCATGGTGGGGTCTCTATAGATCTTTCTCTAATACCATGCATCATGGTGGGGTCTCTATAGATCTTTCTCTAATACCATGCATCATGGTGGAGTCTCTAGTCTCTATAGAGCTGTCTCTAATACCATGTATCATGGTGGGGTCTCTACAGAGCTGTCTCTAATACCATGCATCATGGTGGGGTCTCTATAGAGCTGTCTCTAATACCATGCATCATGGTGGGGTCTCTAGTCTCTATAGAGCTGTCTCTAATACCGTGCATCATGCTGGGTTCTCTATAGAGCTGTCTCTAATACCATGCATCATGGTGGGGTCTCTAGTCTCTACAGAGCTGTCTCTAATACCATGCATCATGGTGGGGTCTCTATAGATCTGTCTCTAATACCATGCATCATGGTGGGGTCTCTAGTCTCTATAGAGCTGTCTCTAATACCATGGATCATGCTGGGTTCTCTATAGAGCTGTCTCTAATACCATGCATCATGGTGGGGTCTCTAGTCTCTATAGAGCTGTCTCTAATACCATGCATCATGGTGGGGTCTCTATAGAGCTGTCTCTAATACCGTGCATCATGGTGGAGTCTCAATAGAGCTGTCTCTAATACCATGCATCATGGTGGGGTCTCTAGTCTCTACAGAGCTGTCTCTAATACCATGCATCATGGTGGGGTCTCTATAGATCTGTCTCTAATACCATGCATCATGGTGGGGTCTCTAGTCTCTATAGAGCTGTCTCTAATACCATGGATCATGCTGGGTTCTCTATAGAGCTGTCTCTAATACCATGCATCATGGTGGGGTCTCTAGTCTCTATAGAGCTGTCTCTAATACCATGCATCATGGTGGGGTCTCTATAGAGCTGTCTCTAATACCGTGCATCATGGTGGGGTCTCTATAGAGCTGTCTCTAATACCATGCATCATGGTGGGGTCTCTATAGATCTGTCTCTAATACCATGCATCATGGTGGAGTCTCTAGTCTCTACAGAGCTGTCTCTAATACCATACATCATGGTGGAGTCTCTAGTCTCTATAGATCTGTCTCTAATACCATGCATCATGGTGGAGTCTCTAGTCTCTACAGAGCTGTCTCTAATACCATGCATCATGGTGGGTTCTCTATAGAGCTGTCTCTAATACCATGCATCATGGTGGGGTCTCTCTAATAGAGCTAGTCTCTAATACCATGGTGGGGTCTCATCATGTCTCTAATACCATGCATCATGGTGGGGTCTCTATAGAGCTGTCTCTAATACCATGCATCATGGTGGGGTCTCTACAGAGCTGTCTCTAATACCATGCATCATGGTGGGGTCTCTATAGAGCTGTCTCTAATACCATGCATCATGGTGGGGTCTCTATAGATCTGTCTCTAATACCATGCATCATGGTGGAGTCTCTAGTCTCTATAGAGCTGTCTCTAATACCATGCATCATGCTGGGTTCTCTATAGAGCTGTCTCTAATACCATGCATCATGGTGGGGTCTCTATAGAGCTGTCTCTAATACCATGCATCATGGTGGGGTCTCTATAGAGCTGTCTCTAATACCATGTATCATGGTGGGGTCTCTATAGATCTTTCTCTAATACCATGCATCATGGTGGGGTCTCTATAGAGCTGTCTCTAATACCATGCATCATGGTGGAGTCTCTAGTCTCTATAGAGCTGTCTCTAATACCATGTATCATGGTGGGGTCTCTACAGAGCTGTCTCTAATACCATGCATCATGGTGGGGTCTCTATAGAGCTGTCTCTAATACCATGCATCATGGTGGGGTCTCTAGTCTCTATAGAGCTGTCTCTAATACCGTGCATCATGCTGGGTTCTCTATAGAGCTGTCTCTAATACCATGCATCATGGTGGGGTCTCTAGTCTCTACAGAGCTGTCTCTAATACCATGCATCATGGTGGGGTCTCTATAGATCTGTCTCTAATACCATGCATCATGGTGGGGTCTCTAGTCTCTATAGAGCTGTCTCTAATACCATGGATCATGCTGGGTTCTCTATAGAGCTGTCTCTAATACCATGCATCATGGTGGGGGGTCTCATGCATCAGTCTCTATAGAGCTGTCTCTAATACCATGCATCATGGTGGAGTCTCTATAGATCTGTCTCTAATACCATGCATCATGGTGGGGTCTCTAGTCTCTATAGAGCTGTCTCTAATACCATGCATCATGGTGGGGTCTCTATAGAGCTGTCTCTAATACCATGCATCATGGTGGGGGTCTCTATAGAGCTGTCTCTAATACCATGCATCATGGTGGGGTCTCTATAGATCTGTCTCTAATACCATGCATCATGGTGGGGTCTCTAGTCTCTATAGATCTGTCTCTAATACCATGCATCATGGTGGGGTCTCTATAGAGCTGTCTCTAATACCATACATCATGCTGGGGTCTCTATAGAGCTGTCTCTAATACCATGGATCATGGTGGGGTCTCTATAGAGCTGTCTCTAATACCATACATCATGCTGGGGTCTCTATAGAGCTGTCTCTAATACCATGCATCATGGTGGGGTCTCTAGTCTCTATAGAGCTGTCTCTAATACCATACATCATGGTGGGGTCTCTATAGAGCTGTCTCTAATACCATGCATCATGGTGGGGTCTCTAGTCTCTATAGAGCTGTCTCTAATACCATGCATCATGGTGGGGTCTCTATAGAGCTGTCTCTAATACCATACATCATGCTGGGGTCTCTATAGAGCTGTCTCTAATACCATGCATCATGGTGGGGTCTCTAGTCTCTATAGAGCTGTCTCTAATACCATACATCATGGTGGGGTCTCTATAGAGCTGTCTCTAATACCATGCATCATGGTGGGGTCTCTAGTCTCTATAGAGCTGTCTCTAATACCATGCATCATGGTGGGGTCTCTATAGAGCTGTCTCTAATACCATACATCATGCTGGGGTCTCTATAGAGCTGTCTCTAATACCATGCATCATGGTGGGGTCTCTAGTCTCTATAGAGCTGTCTCTAATACCATGTATCATGGTGGAGTCTCTAGTCTCTATAGAGCTGTTTCTAATACCATGTATCATGGTGGAGTCTCTAGTCTCTATAGAGCTGTCTCTAATACCATGTATCATGGTGGGGTCTCTACAGAGCTGTCTCTAATACCATGCATCATGGTGGGGTCTCTATAGAGCTGTCTCTAATACCATGCATCATGGTGGGGTCTCTAGTCTCTATAGAGCTGTCTCTAATACCGTGCATCATGCTGGGTTCTCTATAGAGCTGTCTCTAATACCATGCATCATGGTGGGGTCTCTAGTCTCTACAGAGCTGTCTCTAATACCATGCATCATGGTGGGGTCTCTTTAGATCTGTCTCTAATACCATGCATCATGGTGGGGTCTCTAGTCTCTATAGAGCTGTCTCTAATACCATGGATCATGCTGGGTTCTCTATAGAGCTGTCTCTAATACCATGCATCATGGTGGGGTCTCTAGTCTCTATAGAGCTGTCTCTAATACCATGCATCATGGTGGGGTCTCTATAGAGCTGTCTCTAATACCGTGCATCATGGTGGAGTCTCAATAGATCTGTCTCTAATACCATGCATCATGGTGGGGTCTCTAGTCTCTATAGAGCTGTCTCTAATACCATGCATCATGGTGGGGTCTCTATAGATCTGTCTCTAATACCATGCATCATGGTGGGGTCTCTAGTCTCTATAGAGCTGTCTCTAATACCATGCATCATGGTGGGGTCTCTATAGATCTGTCTCTAATACCATGCATCATGGTGGGGTCTCTAGTCTCTATAGATCTGTCTCTAATACCATGCATCATGGTGGGGTCTCTATAGAGCTGTCTCTAATACCATACATCATGCTGGGGTCTCTATAGAGCTGTCTCTAATACCATGCATCATGGTGGGGTCTCTATAGAGCTGTCTCTACCATACATCATGCTGGGGTCTCTATAGAGCTGTCTCTAATACCATGCATCATGGTGGGGTCTCTAGTCTCTATAGAGCTGTCTCTAATACCATGCATCATGGTGGGGTCTCTATAGAGCTGTCTCTAATACCATGCATCATGGTGGGGTCTCTAGTCTCTATAGAGCTGTCTCTAATACCATACATCATGGTGGGGTCTCTATAGAGCTGTCTCTAATACCATGCATCATGGTGGGGTCTCTAGTCTCTATAGAGCTGTCTCTAATACCATGCATCATGGTGGGGTCTCTATAGAGCTGTCTCTAATACCATGGATCATGCTGGGTTCTCTATAGAGCTGTCTCTAATACCATGCATCATGGTGGGGTCTCTAGTCTCTATAGAGCTGTCTCTAATACCATGCATCATGGTGGGGTCTCTATAGAGCTGTCTCTAATACCGTGCATCATGGTGGAGTCTCAATAGATCTGTCTCTAATACCATGCATCATGGTGGGGTCTCTAGTCTCTATAGAGCTGTCTCTAATACCATGCATCATGGTGGGGTCTCTATAGATCTGTCTCTAATACCATGCATCATGGTGGGGTCTCTAGTCTCTATAGAGCTGTCTCTAATACCATGCATCATGGTGGGGTCTCTATAGATCTGTCTCTAATACCATGCATCATGGTGGGGTCTCTAGTCTCTATAGATCTGTCTCTAATACCATGCATCATGGTGGGGTCTCTATAGAGCTGTCTCTAATACCATACATCATGCTGGGGTCTCTATAGAGCTGTCTCTAATACCATGGATCATGGTGGGGTCTCTATAGAGCTGTCTCTAATACCATACATCATGCTGGGGTCTCTATAGAGCTGTCTCTAATACCATGCATCATGGTGGGGTCTCTAGTCTCTATAGAGCTGTCTCTAATACCATACATCATGGTGGGGTCTCTATAGAGCTGTCTCTAATACCATGCATCATGGTGGGGTCTCTAGTCTCTATAGAGCTGTCTCTAATACCATGCATCATGGTGGGGTCTCTATAGAGCTGTCTCTAATACCATACATCATGCTGGGGTCTCTATAGAGCTGTCTCTAATACCATGCATCATGGTGGGGTCTCTAGTCTCTATAGAGCTGTCTCTAATACCATGTATCATGGTGGAGTCTCTATTCTCTATAGAGCTGTTTCTAATACCATGTATCATGGTGGAGTCTCTAGTCTCTATAGAGCTGTCTCTAATACGATGCATCATGGTGGGGTTTCTATAGAGCTGTCTCTAATACCATGCATCATGGTGGAGTCTCGGGTCTCTATAGAGCTGTCTCTAATACCATGTATCATGGTGGGGTCTCTAGTCTCTATAGAGCTGTCTCTAATACCATGTATCATGGTGGGGTCTCTAGTCTCTATAGAGCTGTTTCTAATACCATGTATCATGGTGGAGTCTCTAGTCTCTATAGAGCTGTCTCTAATACCATGGATCATGGTGTAGTCTCTATAGAGCTGTCTCTAATACCATGGATCATGGTGTAGTCTCTATAGAGCTGTCTCTAATACCATGCATCATGGTGGGGTCTCTATAGAGCTGTCTCTAATACCATGCATCATGGTGGAGTCTCAATAGATCTGTCTCTAATACCATGCATCATGGTGGGGTCTCTAGTCTCTATAGAGCTGTCTCTAATACCATGCATCATGGTGGGGTCTCTAGTCTCTATAGAGCTGTCTCTAATACCATGCATCATGGTGGGGTCTCTATAGAGCTGTCTCTAATACCATACATCATGCTGGGGTCTCTATAGAGCTGTCTCTAATACCATGCATCATGGTGGGGTCTCTAGTCTCTATAGAGCTGTCTCTAATACCATGTATCATGGTGGAGTCTCTAGTCTCTATAGAGCTGTTTCTAATACCATGTATCATGGTGGAGTCTCTAGTCTCTATAGAGCTGTCTCTAATACCATGGATCATGGTGGGGTCTCTACAGAGCTGTCTCTAATACCATGCATCATGGTGGGGTCTCTATAGACCTGTCTCTAATACCATGCATCATGGTGGGGTCTCTAGTCTCTATAGAGCTGTCTCTAATACCGTGCATCATGCTGGGTTCTCTATAGAGCTGTCTCTAATACCATGCATCATGGTGGGGTCTCTAGTCTCTACAGAGCTGTCTCTAATACCATGCATCATGGTGGGGTCTCTATAGATCTGTCTCTAATACCATGCATCATGGTGGGGTCTCTAGTCTCTATAGAGCTGTCTCTAATACCATGGATCATGCTGGGTTCTCTATAGAGCTGTCTCTAATACCATGCATCATGGTGGGGTCTCTAGTCTCTATAGAGCTGTCTCTAATACCATGCATCATGGTGGGGTCTCTATAGAGCTGTCTCTAATACCATGCATCATGGTGGGGTCTCTATAGAGCTGTCTCTAATACCATGCATCATGGTGGGGTCTCTAGTCTCTATAGAGCTGTCTCTAATACCATGCATCATGGTGGGGTCTCTATAGATCTGTCTCTAATACCATGCATCATGGTGGGGGGGTCTCTATAGAGCTGTCTCTAATACCATGCATCATGGTGGGGTCTCTATAGAGCTGTCTCTAATACCATGCATCATGGTGGGGTCTCTAGTCTCTATAGAGCTGTCTCTAATACCATGCATCATGGTGGGGTCTCTATAGAGGTCTCTAATACCATACATCATCTCTATAGAGCTGTCTCTAATACCATGCATCATGGTGGGGTCTCTATAGAGCTGTCTCTAATACCATGCATCATGGTGGGGTCTCTATAGAGCTGTCTCTAATACCATGCATCATGGTGGGGTCTCTAGTCTCTACAGAGCTGTCTCTAATACCATGCATCATGGTGGGGTCTCTATAGAGCTGTCTCTAATACCATGCATCATGGTGGGGTCTCTAGTCTCTATAGAGCTGTCTCTAATACCATGCATCATGGTGGGGTCTCTATAGAGCTGTCTCTACCATACATCATGCTGGGGATAGAGCTGTCTCTAATACCATGCATCATGGTGGGGTCTCTAGTCTCTATAGAGCTGTCTCTAATACCATGCATCATGGTGGGGTCTCTACAGAGCTGTCTCTAATACCATGCATCATGGTGGGGTCTCTAGTCTCTATAGAGCTGTCTCTAATACCATGTATCATGGTGGGGTCTCTACAGAGCTGTCTCTAATACCATGCATCATGGGGGTCTCTATAGAGCTGTCTCTAATACCATGCATCATGGTGGGTCTCTAGTCTCTATAGAGCTGTCTCTAATACCATACATCATGGTGGGGTCTCTATAGAGCTGTCTCTAATACCATGCATCATGGTGGAGTCTCTAGTCTCTATAGAGCTGTCTCTAATACCATGCATCATGGTGGGGTCTCTATAGAGCTGTCTCTAATACCATGCATCATGGTGGGGTCTCTATAGAGCTGTCTCTAATACCATGCATCATGGTGGGGTCTCTAGTCTCTATAGAGCTGTCTCTAATACCGTGCATCATGCTGGGTTCTCTATAGAGCTGTCTCTAATACCATGCATCATGGTGGGGTCTCTAGTCTCTACAGAGCTGTCTCTAATACCATGCATCATGGTGGGGTCTCTTTAGATCTGTCTCTAATACCATGCATCATGGTGGGGTCTCTAGTCTCTATAGAGCTGTCTCTAATACCATGGATGCTGTTCTCTATAGAGCTGTCTCTAATACCATGCATCATGGTGGGGTCTCTAGTCTCTATAGAGCTGTCTCTAATACCATGCATCATGGTGGGGTCTCTATAGAGCTGTCTCTAATACCGTGCATCATGGTGGAGTCTCAATAGATCTGTCTCTAATACCATGCATCATGGTGGGGTCTCTAGTCTCTATAGAGCTGTCTCTAATACCATGCATCATGGTGGGGTCTCTATAGATCTGTCTCTAATACCATGCATCATGGTGGGGTCTCTAGTCTCTATAGAGCTGTCTCTAATACCATGCATCATGGTGGGGTCTCTATAGATCTGTCTCTAATACCATGCATCATGGTGGGGTCTCTAGTCTCTATAGATCTGTCTCTAATACCATGCATCATGGTGGGTCTCTATAGAGCTGTCTCTCTATAGAGCTGTCTCTAATACCATGGATCATGGTGGGGTCTCTATAGAGCTGTCTCTAATACCATACATCATGCTGGGGTCTCTATAGAGCTGTCTCTAATACCATGCATCATGGTGGGGTCTCTAGTCTCTATAGAGCTGTCTCTAATACCATACATCATGGTGGGGTCTCTATAGAGCTGTCTCTAATACCATGCATCATGGTGGGGTCTCTAGTCTCTATAGAGCTGTCTCTAATACCATGCATCATGGTGGGGTCTCTATAGAGCTGTCTCTAATACCATACATCATGCTGGGGTCTCTATAGAGCTGTCTCTAATACCATGCATCATGGTGGGGTCTCTAGTCTCTATAGAGCTGTCTCTAATACCATGTATCATGGTGGAGTCTCTAGTCTCTATAGAGCTGTTTCTAATACCATGTATCATGGTGGAGTCTCTAGTCTCTATAGAGCTGTCTCTAATACGATGCATCATGGTGGGGTTTCTATAGAGCTGTCTCTAATACCATGCATCATGGGTCTCTAGTCTCTATAGAGCTGTCTCTAATACCATGTATCATGGTGGGGTCTCTAGTCTCTATAGAGTTGTCTCTAATACCATGCATCATGGTGGGGTCTCTAGTCTCTATAGAGCTGTTTCTAATACCATGCATCATGGTGGGTCTCTAGTCTCTATAGAGCTGTCTCTAATACCATGCATCATGGTGTAGTCTCTATAGAGCTGTCTCTAATATCATGATCATGGTGGGTCTCTATAGAGCTGTCTCTAATACCATGCATCATGGTGGGGTCTCTAGTCTCTATAGAGCTGTCTCTAATACCATGCATCATGGTGGGGTCTCTATAGAGCTGTCTCTAATACCATGCATCATGGTGGGGTCTCTAGTCTCTATAGAGCTGTCTCTAATACCATGCATCATGGGGGTCTCTATAGAGCTGTCTCTAATACCATGTATCATGGTGGGTCTCTATAGAGCTGTCTCTAATACCATGCATCATGGTGGGTCTAGTCTCTATAGAGCTGTCTCTAATACCATCATGGTGGGGTCTCTATAGAGCTGTCTCTAATATCATGCATCATGGTGGGGGTCTCTATAGAGCTGTCTCTAATACCATGTATCATGGTGGGGTCTCTAGTCTCTATAGAGCTGTCTCTAATACCATGCATCATGGGGGGTCTCTATAGAGCTGTCTCTAATACCATGCATCATGGTGGGGTCTCTAGTCTCTATAGAGCTGTCTCTAATACCATGCATCATGGTGGGGTCTCTATAGAGCTGTCTTAATACCATGTATCATGGTGGGTCTCTATAGAGCTGTCTCTAATACCATGCATCATGGTGGGGTCTCTATAGAGTTGTCTCTAATACCATGCATCATGGTGGGGTCTCTATAGAGCTGTCTCTAATACCATGCATCATGGTGGGGTCTCTAGTCTCTATAGAGCTGTCTCTAATACCATGGATCATGGTGGGGTCTCTATAGAGCTGTCTCTAATACCATGCATCATGGTGGGGGTCTCTAGTCTCTATAGAGCTGTCTCTAATACCATGCATCATGGTGGGGTCTCTATAGAGCTGTCTCTAATACCATGCATCATGGTGGAGTCTCTAGTCTCTATAGATTGTCTCTAACACCATGCATCATGGTGGGGTCTCTAGTCTCTATAGAGCTGTCTCTAATACCATGCATCATGGGGTTCTCTATAGAGTTGTCTCTAATACCATGCATCATGGTGGGGTCTCTAGTCTCTATAGAGCTGTCTCTAATACCATGCATCATGGTGGGGTCTCTATAGAGCTGTCTCTAATACCATGCATCATGGTGGGGAGTCTCTAGATCTGTCTTCTAATACCATGCATCATGGTGGGTTCTAGTCTCTATAGAGCTGTCTCTAATACCATGCATCATGGTGGGTCTCTATAGATCTGTCTCTAATACCATGCATCATGGTGGGGTCTCCAGTCTCTATAGAGCTGTCTCTAATACCATGCATCATGGTGGGGTCTCTAGTCTCTATAGATCTGTCTCTAATACCATGCATCATGGTGGGGTTCTCTATAGATCTGTCTCTAATACCATGCATCATGGTG